>NW_028234425.1:25529576-25532076 GCF_977035675.1 Penaeus japonicus | reverse complement strand
AGGGGAGGCGGGGAAGAGAGGGAGGCAGGTAGGGGAGGAGGAGAGGCATAGGAGAGAAGGAAGAGGGTAAATATTCCTTTTTTTCATCCATCTCCCTCATTCTCCCTACTCCTTCTCATTCTTTCTCTCCCTTTTCCTTCCTCCCCACTTCTTTCTCTTTCCTTTTTCCTATCCCTTCCCTCTTCTTCCTCTTCCCTCCTTCTCTCCTTTTGATCTTTCTTTTTCCATAACCCAAAGAAAGATTTGCATGAAAGCAAACCACCAATCTCTCCAGGCACCGGGTTATGTTAGAAGTTTACTGCAGTTCTGCGTGAGATTGGTAAGTGAGAGAGAGAAAGAGAGGGAGAGAGAGAGAGAGAGAGAGAGAGAGAGAGAGAGAGAGAGAGAGAGAGAGAGAGAGAGAGAGAGGAGGAAGAGAGCGGAGAGAGATAGATAGCGAGCGAGAGAGTGAAGAGAGCGAGAGGAGAGACAGAGCGAGAGACGAGAGAGAGATGAGAGAGAGAAGGTAGCTAGAGCGAGGACAAAGGGATATATATATATATATATATATATATATATATATATAAATATATATATATACATATATATATATGTATATATATATATATATATATATATATATATTATATACATATATATATGTACATATTTATTAATATATATATATATATATATATATATATATATATATATATATATATATATTATATATATATATACTAGATTATATATATGTGTGTGTGTGTGTGTGAGGGTGTGTGTGAGTGTGTGTGTGGGGGTGTGTGTAGGAATGTGTGTGTGTACATGTGGATATATATATATATATATATATATATATATATATATATAGAGATATATATATAGAGAGATATATGAGAGAGAGGAGAGAGAGACGAGAGAGAGAGGAGAGAGAGGAGAGGCGAAGAGAGAGAGAGGAGGAGCGAAGAAAAGACGGAGAGAGAGCGAGCAAGAGAGTGAGAGAGGAGGAAGGAGAGAGAGAGAGGAGAGAGATGAGAGAGAGGAGATGACGAAAAAGAGAGAGAGAGAGAGATGAGAGATATATAGATATGTGAGAGTGTGTGTGTGTTTGTGTGTGTGTGAGAGAGAGAGCAGTGTGTGTGTCTGTTGTATGTATGTATATCTATATATATATATATGATATAGAGAGAGATATAGAGATATATATATATATAGATAGAGAGGAGAGAGAGGAAGAAGGAGAGAGGCAGAGAGAGACTCGAAGAGAGAGAGAAAGAGAGAGAGAAGGAAAGGAGAGAGAGAGAGAGAGGAGAAGAGAAAGAGGAGAGAGAGAGAGAGAGAAGAGAGAAAACGAAAGAGAGAGAGAGAGAGAGAGAGAGAGAGAGAGATAGAGAGAGAGAGAGTGGAGAGAGAGAGAAGGGAAAGAGAGATAGAGAGAGAGTGAGAGAAAGAATGAGAGAGAGAGGAGTGAGATAGAGAGAGAGAGAAGAGAGGAAGGAAAGAGAGAGAGAGAGTAGTATGGAGAGATGAGACGAGAGAGAGAGAGAGAGAGAGAGAGAGAGAGAGAGAGAGAGAGAGAGAGAGAGAGCAATACAAAACAACAATAACAATGATAACAATCAGAAGAAAGAAAAAAAGAAAAGAAAAAGAAAAAAAGAAAGAAAAAAGAAAATAACAGAAAGAAAAAGAAAATAACGGAAAGAAAAATAAAAGTACTGAAGTAAAATGGCTTCCCGAATTTCCCTTTATTGCATTAGGTAACGAATAATAGCAGAGAGACAAAAGAAAAAAAAAATGAAAGAGAGAAAGAGAAAAAAAAGAAGTGGAATGGGATAGAAAAAGTCGTTTCTTCACCTACTTTTTTCTCTTTAACTTAACTATGAGACCACCACTACTACTCTTTCTCTTCCTTCTTTTCTGGACTAAAGGTTTTGTAAAGGTTAGATAATCAATTAATTGGGCTTCTACAGGCTGCTTTTTCCTTTGTCTTTTTTTCGCTCGTTTCATCTTCTGCTTCATTTTTTTTTTTCAAATAACATTTATACTGTTCTTTATTTTGTTACATGTGAAAAATATAATTGTTATCCTTATCGGCAGCATTGTTATGATAATAATGATCATCATCCTTATCAACAAATAATCATGATCACTTACACTGTGCATACACTAGATTAATTAAACTACATTGCAAGGCTCCTTTGCAACAAGTTTGCAATATAACCTAATTGTTGTACTTGTTCAGCTTTAGACTCTTGCCTATGTTGTTTGATACACGTACCTTTTACATGAGCGCGAGCATAACTCTTTACTAGTCACAAACCAACATCACAAAGAATCACTTTCTCGCGTTCTCAACTGCTATGTCTGATTAAAGGTGATTACCAAGTAAGGGGTATCGGTTTTGGTCTCAAATCAAATCTTAGGCTTGCGGAACCTCGACATAAAGCAACAGAGAGAGAGAGAGAGAGAGAGAGAGAGAGAGAGAGAGAGAGAGAGAGAGAGAGAGAGAGAGAGAGAGAGA
>NW_028234425.1:25509576-25522076 GCF_977035675.1 Penaeus japonicus | reverse complement strand
ATGATAATGATAATAATGATAATGATTTTAGTGATAATAATGATACGAATGATAATAATGATAATGATTTTAGTTGCTTAATATGCTGATACTCAATACATAATAAAAATGATACAGCTAACAAATAATGAACCATCAATAAAAAATACCAATACCCAGGCGAGTAAAAAACCCAAAAAACCCTAAAAACCTGAATACAGGAATAAAACAGAATAAAATATATAAACCCCAAACGGGCAACTACCCCCAGCCGCCAACGTTACCCTCAACACGATTCACAGCGCAAGTATGGCAGAAGGATACATTGCAAAACACGAAAGCTGCAAGGATATGTGCAAACGACCAAGCAACTTCAATATACGGTTGAGGGTTTTTGAAAGCCAGTCACCGAATATAACGAAGGAGGTGGATACAAAAACTGAATAAAAGAGAGGTGAATGAAAAAGAGGTAAATGAGATACTCGGAGGACTGGATACGAGATGGGGGCAAGAAAGAGAGAAAGAGAGAAGGATCATCTGAAAGAGATGAGAAAAATTGATAGGAGATCGATAGGGAAATATGCGCAGTGTAATGAAATTGGCAAATGGATCGGAGGTACAATGAAAAGGAAGGAGAAATAGAAACAGCACATTATACAAAACAACTCTCTCTCTCTCTCTTTCTCTTTCCGTCTGTCTCTCTCAGTTTCCCTCCCTTTCCATACCTCTCTCTCTCTTTCCATCTCTCTTTCTCTCTCTCTCTCTCTCTCTTTCTCAGTATGTGTGTGCTTGTGTGTAATATTAATCTAATATATATATTTATATGAATATATATACAGAGTATATATGCTCGATATAGTAATATATATATATATTAGAATATAGGGTCTATATTAATGTTACTATATGATATATATTAATCATTTGTATTATATATTATATATAATAATGAACATATATCTATATATATATATATATATATATACTATCTTATATATATATATATATATATATATATATAGCATAATAACACACACATACATGTTGAGTCCGAGAGAGAGGAGAGAACGCGAAGAAGAGAGAGAGAGAGAGAGAGAGAGAGAGCGAGAGAAACACAACTTACACACACACACACAGACACACACACTACCAACTCATCACACCCACACACACAATAGTCCACACCGACGTACACACTCCACAACACAACACACCACCCACACACACACACACCCAATATATATGAATATATAATATGATATATGTATAATTATAGTAATATATATATATATATATATAGTTTACTATATATTAAAAAGTATATATATATCAAGACTATATATTCAACTACTGGCGGCAGACCAGGGAGACATATCAATGAATTGTAGGGACCGAGAGAAAATAGATCAATCTCACCAAAAAAAAAAAAAGAAGTCATCAATCGGCAAACGATATCACACAGAACGATTCCTTTGCAAATAAAACACGGGGGAAAGGACACATTCGGGAACACAGTAATTCCATGGGAAAAAAACTACAGAGATAGACATACAGTAGAGGAGGCACCTAGACATTCTCTCTATATCTCAGCATCAACTTTGATTAAATTGGTAACTAAAAAAAGACCTTTGTAAAATATATGGCGTTTTCCCCTGACGACTTCCGCCCTAAGCTTTTACGCCAGGGAAGCATCTGGCTGTTATTGTAGATCCTTTTAATTGTTTTTTCTTTGGTTTTAACAAATAGAGTCCCACGCCCTTCATCCCCACAAATATCTATACCCAACACTATAAATAACAGTCTGTATTTTCTTACTTTAATTGTCAAACTTGGTCCGGTTACCGATACTTAATCGTGGATACCCGTTTGTTAGTTATATATGCATTAATCTTACTGAGTTCTTATATGAAATGGGCACTATAGATATTCACCAATATGCGTCTCAGTATTTTAATAGTGACTAGTGTACTTATGGTTATGAACTGCTCATTGTACGAAACAATTCCCTCTCTCTCGCTTTCTTCTCTCCTCCTCTCTACTCTCTCTCTCTCTCTCTCTCTCTCTCTCAATCCTCATCTCTCTCTCTCTCTCCTCATCTCTCTCTCCTTTCATCTGCCTCTCTCTCTCTCTCTCTCTCTCTGCTACCCTCACTCATATGCGTCCTGGATATAAAACCGTCGTAGCGAACCAGACCGTAATAATATTTATGATTCGTATATCTTATCTTCCTATTGTTCTTCCCTCCCGTTATATTTTCGTCAAACTCTCTTCATGTACTATCTTCTTAATTACAATCTAATTTTCAACTTACAACTTTAACCTACGTCTATTATCCGATTATAACCATCTTACGCTACTTCTACATGCATTTGTTTTGTTTCAGTGGCTCGATCAGCACACACCGGTCTTCGAAATGACAGCCGACCAAGCACACTCAGTATGAAAGGCCTCAAAGACAACGGCGTGTGTGATTGCAAAACAAGGGGGCCACCGAGTCTAATAAGACAAGGACGATGTGAATATCTTCCGGGAGAGAAGAAAGAAAAAAAAATGTTTGTGGATGGGTATGCATTCTCTCTCTTGTTGTATCTTTCTCTTCCTCTCTCTCTGCTATGGCGTGCCACATTAGCCTCATCCTTTGCTTTCTTTCTTTCTCTCTCCTCTCTATTCTACCCCCCCCCCCCACAAGATGTCCCCCCCCCCCACGTTCCTAAGACGCTCTTAATATCTTTCCATTCCCATGAGAGATGTTCACGTACACTATCCCTCTTCTCTCTCTCTCGCATCGTTGCTCTCTCCCCCCCCCCTCTCCCGCATCTTCCTCATCTCTGTCTGTAGCTCTCTATCTCTCTCTTCTCACGTCTCTCTCTCTCTCCTTTTACTAATACCCCCGCTCTCTCTTTTCGTAACCCTCTCTCTCTCTCCTCTTTCTAACATAAACCTTCTCTCTCTCTCTATCTATAAACCCCCCCCCCCTCTCTTCATTTCTCTCTCTCTCATCTCTCTCATTCTCTCCCTCTCTCTCTCTATCACTCTCTCTCTCTCTCGCTTCTCTACACACATCTTTAAACCCCCCCTCTCTCTTTCTCTCTCTCTCTCTCTCTCATTCAATCTCTTTCTCTCCCCTCCTCTTTCCTCTCCTCTCATCTTTCTCCTTCTCTCTAATTCTATTCTCACCCCTCGACCCCCCCCCCCTCTCTTTCTCTCTCTCTCTCTCCCTTCCTCCCACGCCCCTCCTCACTCGCTTGTTCACGCGCGCCCTACTCTCTCGCTCTCGCTGCTTATTCGGGTGTGTTTTTGTTTTTGTTTTTTTTTTCTCTCTCCTCTCTCTTCTTTCTCTCTTTTCACTTTACTCTCCTCGACTCTCGCTCCGTCTTTCTGCTCTCTTTTCCCCTCTCCTCACCTCTCTCTCATCCTCTCTCTCCCCTCTCCCTTCTCTCTCCCTCCCCCCCCCTCTCTTTCCCTCTCTCTCTTCTCTCTCTTCTTGAACCGCCCCCCTTCTCTCTCACTCTCTCTCTCTCTCTCTATGGGCCTTCGCTATCTCTCTCTCTCGCTTCTCTCGTTATTCTCTCTCTCTCTCTCACTCCTCTCTCTCGTCTCGCTCTCAGGTCTCTCCCGTGCCTCTCTCTCGCTTCCTCCCTCGCGTCGATCTTCCTTCCCCCACCAGTTCTACCACCCCCCCCCTTCATCCCCCCCCTCTATTTCTCGCTCTCTCTCCTCTCTCTCTCTCTTCTCTCATCTCTCTCCCTCATTTTCTCCTTCCTAAAACCACCCCCCCTCTATTTCTCTCTCTCTCTCTCTCTCACTCACTCATTCTCTCTCTCGCTCTCTCAGCCTGAACACCAACGGAAGTCTAACCGCACCTTCCACACCCTTCCCCATCTGCTACCGCCACAGATGCGGCAAATTGTATAGTATATGATATGCAACATAGCGGCATAGGAGAGGTCTTCCCCTTCGCCTCGCTTATCATATATTATTTAATAAGGAACGATTTTATTGCCTTCGTCAACACGTGCAACATTCTGCAGTATCGGATTGGATATGAGTCTTTGTTTTTTTAGTGTTCATTCTCAAGCTTATTTTGGTAAACTACGGAAATTAATCTCGTTATACGCACGATATATTGTACTTGTTTGTACGTGTGTGTGTGTGTGTGTTTATCTGTGTGTTTACTTCAGTAGAAATATACATTCCCACCTCTCTTCTCCCATCCCATTCTTAAATCATCCTGTCTGCCTTGTATCTGCCACCCCCCCTTTGCTCTCGTATCTTTCTGTCCATCAATCTCTTTTTTCCCTCTGTTCTTCGACTATCCCCATCCCTCTTCTGCAATCTCATTTATCTACATACCACCCACACAAAAAAAGAAAGAAAAAAAAAATCAACTCTTTCTATAAATCTTTTTCTTTGACTCACACCCTACCCAACCTTCCTTTTCGCGTCCCATACCTTAACCTCACATTACCGTACATAAATAAATGATAAATAGGTGAACACATGAAAAGAGAGAGAGAGATAGAGAGAGAGACAGAGAGAGAGAGAGAGAGAGAGAGAGAGAGAGAGAGAGACTGTGCACCTGAAGACGAGAGAGAGAGGGGGGAGGGGGCGGGAAAAGTGAAGAGAGACGAGAGAGAGACAGAGAGAGAAAGAGAGAGAGAGAGAGAGAGAGAGAGAGAGAGAGAGAGAGAGAAGGAGAGAGAGACGAGACAGATGAGAGACGAGAGACAAGAGAAGAGAGACGAGAGAGAGGCCGCGGAAAGAGACGAGCGCTAGTGAGGTTAGAGGAGAGGATAAGTGAGAGAAGAGAGAGACTGAGATAGGTAGATAGTAAGATTAGGTTTGATAGATAGAGAGAGCGAGATAGAGAGAAAGTGAGAGAGAGAGAGAGACATTAGAGAGAAGAAGAGAAAGAAAAAGAGACCGAGATGTAAGAGAGAGAAAGAGAACGAGAGTGAGAGAGATGAAGAGAGAAAGTGAGATGAGAGAGAGATGAGAGGAGATGCAGAGAAAGACTTAGTCGAGACAGAGAGAGATGCCAGCGCTCGAGAGAGAAAGAGAGAGAGAGAGAGAGAGAGAGAGAGAGAGAGAGAGAAAGAGAGAGAGAAAGAGAAAGAGAGAGAGCGAGAAAGAGAGAGAGAAATACATCCACTTACACAAGACTCTTTGCAGCTCATCCCGGAACCGCATCCGAGGCGGCTCAACCCAATAGTGATGCTGCAAAGACACGCTTCACTCCACTCGAAGCTCTTCATGCATTTAAATCCAAGATGTGCGGAGAAAGCGTGAGGGAAATGCAAGTCCCTTTGTCCCTACTTTTCTTTGGGGATTTTAGGAGGAAAGGCGAGGGAAAGAGGCGTGTTTGATATGAGGGTAGTGAGTGAGAGAGAGAGAGAGAGAGAGAGAGAGAGAGAGAGAGAGAGAGAGAGAGAGAGAGAGAGAGAGAGAGAGAGAGAGAGAGAGAGAGAGAGAGAGAGAGAGAGAGAGAGAGAGAGATAGATCCTTGAGAGAGGAGAGAGAGCGATGAGTGAGAGAGAGAGAGAGAGAGAGAATGAAGATGAGAGAGCTGAATGCGATGTGAGAGAGAGAGAGAGATGAGAGAGATGACGACGAAGGAGAGACGGACGAGAGAGAGAGAGAGAGAGAGAGAGAGAGAGAGAGATTTTCATTGTTATCATTATTACTGTTACGATTACTATCATTATAATTGTATTGATGTTATCATTATTGTTACTATGATCATAACTGTTAGTATTATCATTATTTCTATTATTCTTACTTATATCATCATTATCATTAATATTACTATCATTATCATGATTATTATTACTACTATCATTATCACCATCTATATCATTATCATTGCTATCATAATTATTATCACCACTGTTATCAATATCATCATTATAGTCATTCTCCTCCTCCTCCTTGTCATCATCATTATAATCATCATAATTGTTATCATTTTCTTAATAACATCCATTTTCATTCTCTTTATCATCGTTATCGTCATTTAGATAATAAAAAAGAATATCTGATAGTCAATAATCATCATTCTTATTCAAACATCATGATTTGCGTTGTATATACCTGATTATATTTCAGCTTCATCGAACTACTTCTATCACCTACAAGCGATTGCGTAAACCTTTCAGTCACACGAGTCCCATCTATGGAATGCTTTTAAGCACTGCGTGTGTGTTAGTGTGTATTAAAAATATTTTGCTCTCACGTCCTTTGGCTTGAAAAAAATATTACTTTACTTCCATCGTATAGGGAATCCTTTGAGTTATTAAGGGAGAGATTTGATAAACTAAATGAAAACCTCTTAGACTTAGTTTCAAAAGCGGTCGGGTACGGATATATTGGCCCGGTTTCATATTTACAAAAGCTTATGGCAAAAAGCTTAGGCGCCGTTCTTGCAGTGCTGAGCTAATTGAGTGAAATATATAAATATGGGTAGATAGAGAAGTGGCCTGGCCTGGGATAGATTGATCCTTCGACACCAGACCCGACCGGTTCGAATGCTTTAACATAGTTGGATGAGTAGATTAATAAACAGACAAGTAGATAGATAGATTCGTACCTTGTTATCTTTTACTTGAATGGCAAGGTAGTTTGAAACGGGTATCACCACTTCTAAATATATCATGGACTCAAATAAAGCAGTAAATATCTTATACTACCTCTATTACTCACGGAAACACTGAATCAAAAATGTACATAAATGTGTAAATAGTAACTTTTGGCTTTTCCTGAGTCCTGGTTGGCCAGAGCATGTGACGCCATTTAGCCCCGCCCCTTTTGTCACTTACATGTGTATTCTGAGAAGTGTTTACCTAATAATATGTCATTGGCAATTGTGTATTGAAAAGAGAGAGAGAGAGAGAGAGAGAGAGAGAGAGAGAGAGAGAGAGAGAGAGAGAGAGAGAGGGTGAAAATTTTCTTTAGATGTTACACATACTTGAATTATCTTGTATATCATTATTAATATTTTTCTCTTTTTTCCTTGTACTACAACTTTTAACAGGGGTTTAACAAATAGATAATATAGAATTCTTATAGATATCGATAGAGAATACTGGAAACAATGCAACTTAACCGGAACCTTAATAGCAATAACCATGTACGTCATATGACCGAACTGCAGAGGGGGCGGGACTTAGCGTGGGACAGTTGCCAATTAGGATTTCAATCGAGACGACATGGAGCTATCTGTCTCTAAATATCTTCCCTAAATGTAGTGAATAATAACTGAACTACTGAGAGGGAGGGAGGGGGGGGGGGGGGGGGGGGGGGGTCGGGTTAGGGGGGTGGGTTGCGGGGGTGGTATTAGGGTGGGGGGGGAGTTTTTAATGCGGGGTATGGTTGTTTAACGAGTAAAAGTTTTGATGAAGGGGTGTTTAGCATCAAACTTTCAGACACAACAACCCACAACACTTAGATATAATCAGGAAGTGAAAAATAAAAGAATCAAAACCAAAAGAAAATTTTATCAATATTTACGATACGCGGAAAAGATTAAGTAAAGTGAAAGCAAAACACACAGGGTTTTTCATATTCTACTTCTTCATCCCCTTACGCAGTTTCAGTTGTTTGAGGAACATGAATATATATTCTATATCAGTATATTCATCCATCTACTATATTCTTTATTAATACATACATCTCAAACACACATACATACAACTCTCTCTCTTATATATATATATATATCTTATATATATATATACCATATATACCTTATAAAATATATATACATATAATTAATAGTATATATATTATATATTTATATATAAATACTTCCTATATATATATATCTGAGTGGTTATGTGTGTGTGTGTGTGTATCGAGTATGTGTATGTGTGTATGTGGGTTATGTTTATGTATTAACTCTCGCTCTCCTCTCTTTCTACTCTCTCCTTGTTGTATATATATATATATACCACACTCACAACCCACCCACACCCATACCACACACACACACACACTCACCACACACCCCACACGATATCAATATATATATAATTCACCCCCTCATATATATATATATATATATATATAAATCTCATATCCATACTTCTCACAATCATATATGACACACACAAAAACACACAACACACCTCCACTCACACACACACACACACACATTCCTCAATATATATATCTCATATAATATCAGTATATTCTATATTATAATAGAAGACAGATATATATATATATATATATAACCCCATATATATTATATCTCTCACCATATATACTCATATTCAATCCATAACTATATACATATATATATATATATATATCACTACTTATATATAAATTAAATGTAGATATAGTATCTATATACTTTATATATATTGATATATTCACTATCATATATATATATTATATACATATATATTACATATATCAATCACATATAATCTCATAAGATGAAAAGCTTATGTATTTAATCATCCACCCTATCCCCTATATCTCAATATCTATAATATATATATTTACCGACTATATCTATGAACCCAATATATACGTATAAATCCTCTGCTGCGTCTTCGACTTTTTTAGTGCCTGAACAGGACGCGAAAAAAAAGTTTCCTGGAGTTAAGGACATCTACGGGGCCCTCGCCCTTCACCACACCAACCGCACTTGTGGTTCGCGGAATATATCAGGTTTTAAGGGAATACCAAAGGTGGAACACAGTCACACGTCACAACCAGCGTTGTTCACAAATGGAGTTTAAAGATTGGGGGGTTTTTTGGTTACCGCGAGCCCCGAGGAGCCGCAAAGAAAAGGAGAGCGAGCATAGAGAGAGGCAAGTTAGGAGACCGCAGACCTAGTGGGGGGGCGGAGACGCCTACTAAGAGAGACGTGCGACGAGAGAGTGCAATAGAAAGGGGGAAAGAGCACCGAAACTGAAGAAAGCGCCCCAGGGTGATTGGAGTATGAGCGCCCTCTTTGCTACACCCTCTCCAGATATATATATATATCAAAATATTAAGTATATATCTCACCTAATATACTCATTAACCTATTATATAATAAAATATTTGTATAAGCATGTTTTATGACTATATCTAACCCTCACTATATACATATACTATTGTATATAATATAGATATATACAATCATTTATTTACCGTATATATGTATATATATATATAAATATAGTATATATATTTAAATATGATAATATACATAATCCTACATTCAACATAGACATACACACACTACACCTAATGACGACAGCCCACACAACCACACACCCACACTACACACAACACCATATCATGTGCATACCTATATCATATATATATATATATATATAACTATATATATATATATATATATATTCTATATATATTATTATATATATATAAAGATAGATTATGATAGATATAATATAGATATATAGAGAGATAGAATAGATATAGATATTATATAGACCAGAGAGGAGCGAGAAAGAGAGGACGAAGAGCAGAGTGGGAAGAGAGAGGGAGAGCGAGGAGAAAATAGAGAGAGCGAAGGAGAGATGAGAGTAGAGCGAGATAAGACAGAGAGGGAGAGGGAGATGAGAGAGAGAGAGAGAGAGAGAGAGAGAGAGAGAGAGAGAGAGAGAGAGAGAGAGAGAGAGAGAGAGAGAGAGAGAGAGAGAGAGAGAGAGAGAAAATATCCATACACACTGACTGGTTGGGATTTCTGCTCATTGGAAGTACAACTAAATGAATATATAATATATTTACCTTAGCATCTTATCTCTATTGATATCATTTATCTGTATTTGGCATCTTATATATATATATATATATATATATATATATATAAAATATATATAATATATAATAAGATTATATATATATTACATGTGTTGTGTTGTGTATGGTTTATATTCTATAATATATATTTAAAAATTATATAATATATATTATATAATAGTAATATATATATATATATCTCATATATTACATATATATATATATTATATATATTATATATATATATATTTACTATATATATATATATACACACTTCTATTGTATCTATCTAACTATATAATGTATGTATGTATGTATGTCTGTATGTATATATAATCTATAATAATATATATATATATATATACTCGTAATATATATATATATAAATATATATAACTTATATATATATATATATAATATATATATTTATATATTCCTATATATATTTATACAGGTATAACTATATATATATATATATATATATATTATATATTATATACTATATATATATATTATTACATAAATAATATATAACAGTATATATATATATATATATACTACCCTATATATTATAACTATATATAAGTATAATGTAATAGATATATACTATATATATTTATCAGAATATATTGATATGTATATATATATATGTATATATAATATCATATGTATGAATATGTCTTATATAGTAATCAATATGTTTTTAAACGATATATATATATATTGTATAGAATATATAATATATACATACACTCACAACCATATTCCGTTCTAATTATCATTATAGACCCGCTAGATTTGTATATATGCATCTGGATACCCTTGTGTGCACTACCATTTCGACGTGTGGTATTGTGTGCTTCTATAGAAGTTTCGATATAATCTCAGATGTAATCCACGCATTTCTATGCATATTGACGCACGGGCATAGTTAGAACCATGTGTGTTTGTTCTGTGCAAAGAAACAATATTAGACAAAAATGCACGTGCCACTCTCTGAAAGCTCGTGATATCCAGATTACCTCTCCCGTGCCAGAAATAAGAAATGAAAAATAAAAAAGAAAAACCAAAACTCCTAAGAGCTTCGATTAGTCCACTCGCGGGTTGTCCTCAAAGTTAGCTTATCTATGTTGCTCGAGAAAGAAGAGAAAAAAAAGTATACTTCAGCTCAATAAATGAAAGATATGTCCGCTACAGGAGTATTAGAGTAGGGAAAAAAAATCGAAAAAAGAAATTTGAGAACCGGAATTCAACGACACAGGAACATACTAAGGCACGATTTCAGCATTGCAGGTCTTTTGTCTCGGTGGCCCCGCTATGACACCGAATCTGCCTCTCCCCCCCCCCCGCTCCCGTATCTAGACTCTCCCTCCCCCCCCCTACCTGATCCATCCTCCCATCTCTCGGTAATATTGCTTCCCTCTGTCTCCTTCCTTGTGTTAGAAAGGATCAGAGGAAAAATGCGAAGAATTTAGAGCTTTTTCGGCTTTCATATCGTATTATCTGTGTCTCCACAGCTATATATATATATATATATATATTTATATATAGTGATATATATAGATATATATATAGTTATATATATAATTTTTAATATATATATTAATATATATATATAGATATATCTAAATATATATATATATATATAAGTATCCATATATATATGACTTGCAAAACACTCGTCCGTTTTAAATGGGCAGATATACCCACTATAACACAAAATAGATTTCAATAAATCTGTTTTTGTTGTATAGTGGGTTTTTATCTGACATATATATAGATACTATATATATAAATAATTCTATATATATATATATATATATAGATATCTGTATGTATATATATTACAGTCACAACAAATATATATATAAATCTATATAATATATATTATATATATATATATATATATATTATATATGTTGTATATATATATTAGATATATGTATAGTTTATGTACACTCATAAATACCCCTTAAAACATACCACACGGTGATCAATCTAGTCGTGAGCAAATTACGTTTTGGAGCCATATGAAAATGTAAACTATTTAAAGATATGCCTATGGACGGAAATAATCATTTACACTACCGGATTATGGCTCAGTTTTTTCATATTTGTGTTTGAGTGTGTGCGACTATATATAGCCACACACACACACACACACACACTCCCACACACACACACCACACACACTCACACACCTAGACTCCACACGCATATATATATATACAGTTCTGTGTGGTTGTGTATATATATTAAATATAATATTTATATATATAATATATATATATATATATTTGATATTACTTATATAATACACACACACTTACACACACACCACATCACATACACACCAGACCACACAACACACAAACACACAAATAGGGTGGTATCTTTAACTTTCCAATACATCTTAACATCAAACCACAGATACCCGAGTCAATAATATCGCCCCAGCTCATTTACTATCATGCATTGCAGGAAGTTCAAGCAAGGTTAGAAATCAGCAATTCTCCTGGTTCAGCTCGGGTCAGCACCAATGGATTCTCAATCACTGCAGAAGATTGCTCGATAATCAACATGATTTAAAGGAGACGTGTTTCCGCGTTTAGTTTAGAGCTAAGAGACTGACATCTACTGTACACTCGTGGAACAAAATATTGCAAATATTTTCCCGAGGGTCCTCATTAATTTAGAATCCCTTCCCTTGGTACTAATTCCCACCCATAACGTGTACTACCTGTAACGCTAAATATAACGGG
>NW_028234425.1:25482566-25485066 GCF_977035675.1 Penaeus japonicus | reverse complement strand
TGTTTCCAATTTCCAGCGTAAAGTGGTTTACGTCATCATTTAAGCCACGCCCACTCCAAACCAGCTATTATCACCACCCATTCTTGCTTTCACTTGCCTGTGATTCATCCTGTGACTATCATAGTTGTATTTTTCAACAGCGATTTATAGTATATATTTCTAAACCCTTATATTCAAAAAGTACAGAGAAACAATCTATGAGCACGACAGAAAAAAAAAGAAAAAAGAAAAAAAAAAGAAAAAAAATACTTTTGAAAGAAAATGTGTGTAAATTTTCCTATTCAAACTCATAGTGTCTCAGTCCGTTCCTTTGATGATACTAATTTTCAATTAAAAAATAAATTATATACAGTTTGGCACGTAATATGCCTTTGATAACTCTAAATTCCACGAAGTTACCGATTAAAGTTATATAAAACTTGCAATATGAAAAAAAAACTACTTTAATGCTGACAAACAAACACAAAAACAAAAGTTCTTTCTCGTTATTGTAACAAGGTATAACGTGTAAAAAAGGGTGTCAGGCGAAAGGCTCTCTGATCGTCAGTGGGCTGGATGAGAAATATTCATCTTTATTAGTTTTCACTTTTGCATAGTATATTGGATATGATATTCTTTGATTTAAAACATCCGCCATTAATACGATACTGTCGAACATCTTTCGAGACACGTGAAAAAGAGAGAGAGAGCGAGTCAGAGGGAGAGAGATAGGGAGGGAGGGAGGAAAAGAGAGAGAGAGAGAGAGAGAAAGAGAGAGAGAGAGAGAGAGAGAGAGAGAGAGAGAGAGGAGGGGAGAGGAAGAGAAAGAAAGAAAGAGAGAGAGAGAGAGAGAGGAGGGGAGAGGAAGAGAAAGAAAGAAAGAGAGAGAGAGAGAGAGAGAGAGGAGGGGAGAGGAAGAGAAAGAAAGAGAGAGATAGAGAGAGAGGAGGGGAGAGGAAGAGAAAGAAAGAAAGAGAGAGATAGAGAGAGAGGAGGGGAGAGGAAGAGAAAGAAAGAAAGAGAGAGAGAGAGAGAGGAGGGGAGAGGAAGAGAAAGAAAGAGAGAGAGAGAGAGGAGGGGAGAGGAAGAGAAAGAAAGAAAGAGAGAGAGAGAGAGAAGGAGAAATTCAAAGAACCATGAAATACGTAATGATTCCGAATGATACAAGGGTAAAATGAAAGCTGTAGAGATACATGGCCATAATGGGAGGTGTAAAGGTGCAGAAATACAATCAAATATGCACAGAAATCTGATGTAAAGACAAGGAAAGATGCAGATATACAATGAAATGATAGATGTTGAGGGATTCAGAGATACGATGGAAAATGTAAGGATACTCAGATACACTGGAGTCTGGAGAGATACAGAGAGTTGCAAATGTACAGTGAACGATGTAAAGATATGAATACAATGAAATATGTAGATACAAAGAAATATGAAAAGATACAGAGAGATACAGAGATACAATTACCATGTAGAGATGCTTATACGAATACAGAGGCAAAGAGATAAGACGAGAGATATCTAGATACAGAGAATTGCAGAGAGATAAAGGGGTGTGGAAATACAATGAGAGGCGTTTAGATAGAGCGAAAGTGAGTGAGAAAGAAATTTGGAAGAGAAGAAAAGGGAGGGTTAAAAAGAACAGTCTATTTCCTTGATCAGCACTTCTTTTTTCTATCTTTTTAATCGCTTTTCATTTTAAAGAAAAAAAACGTACTTAAATTAATGCTGTACATTGTCACTCAGCGATGCATTTATGATACTAAACACGAGCTTGTGGAATTTCTGTTGTTTCGAAAGCGTAATGTGTGAAATGAAATTTTAGAAAGTTTTTCCCATTAATTGCCCTACGCCTGGCAGTGCGTTCATCAGCCAATCACCGTCTGTATAAATGGAGGACTTCGTCAGTATAACTTTGGACGCGTTAAAAGATTGTCTTTACAAATGTGTATATATATATATATACATATGTGTGTGTGTGTGTGTGTGTGTGTGTGTGTGTGTGTGTGTGTGTGTGTGTGTGTGTGTGTGTGTGTGTGTTTTGCATTATTGAAATGTCAAATTGCTAAAACAGGTAAGACAATATCCGTTCGTTTTGATTAACAGCAAATCATGTTCTCAAATCCACATCTCGTCAATGCAGTTAAAATCGGAGAAAACAAGACTAAAGCTACATTTTCATTTGCAAGGGAAACAGCATCAACCCTCGCTGCGAAGTTCATGGAGGGGAGCAGGCGCTAATATCACATGCTGCTGTTTCTAATAAAAAGGTTTGCATGGCAAGGGGTTAATGAACCGTTATAGATATATGTATATGTATATACATATGTGTATGTATGTAAATAAATCTGTGTATGTGTCTATATATATATATATATATATATATATATATATATATATATATATATATATATATATATATATATATATATATAAAGACAAAAAAGTGGGAAAAATATATACATTATATATATATATATGTATATATATGTATGTATATGTGTATTTGTATAAATAT
>NW_028234425.1:25460066-25470066 GCF_977035675.1 Penaeus japonicus | reverse complement strand
CACCATAGCGTACCGGAGGAGTGGAGATCACTGCGGAAGAAGCAAAGGCCAGAAAATGTTGAGTGAAATATTTACACAATTGTGTGGCAAAGAAATGTGTCTAAAGACGATATTGCGATAGATGAGTCGAACCAGCAGGGTTTTGAACCGACCACCCTTAAAGTTTCTTAAGATTGTGCCTTGGAAGCTCAGCGGAGTATAAACCAAGTTAGAGAAGAAAAATGCGCAAAAACTGTTGTCTCGGTATTACATTATTGGTCTAAATGAAGAATAGACAGCTTTACGTATATCATTACCTGTCTTTGGTGCTTACAGAAATGTATGTAATGGGTTCGAGCATCGCGACGGCACAACTATGATAAAAAAAGAAGTTATCTATCATCTTATGTGACGATGGTCGACACCAAAAATAGAAGACCAAGTATGGCTACGATGCATCTGTGTCGCAACTACATTCGGTTTCTACTAAGTGCCACCCGGTGATTCCATAAACTTTACCACCCAGTCTCTTTTCCTAATGTGCAAGAAGTGATGACATACGGAAACGCAGATACAAAGTACTATAACTATCAGTGATTTGATTTCAAGGTTTTATAGTTCTTTGAAAGTTTCCCGATATTGGTGATTATTCTAATTCTATAATTGTTGATATCAACATTATGTCTACTTTATGTATAGATTATTCACTATAAGTAATTAGTAGCCTAAGGGCACCCACAGGCTAGTAAAGTAAAAAGACCTATTAAAAAGGAATGAGGTGGTTGTCAGAGTTGGGCGTGTGGGTATCATCCTATCAGCTCGTTCATGTTATCAAGAAGTTTTAGATTCACCAGAAATCGTACTTGCCTTCTAGTCATGCATCTGTTACCATGGAAATATGGTGTTCTTGGGTACATTTGCACTCCTTGCATCGCCAGACTTGCAACCTGAGGGCCTAAACAGAGGGATAGGCGTGTGGTTGTTTATCACGCAAACCAGACTATTAACTTGGATCTATTTGCCGGTTCTGTTATGAATTCAAATTTTGCATTCAATGAGGATGGTCATATCTAAGACCTGGTGTCTACATTATCAGACACATCCTAATAGTCTACCAAATAATGCCACTTCGCATGCGGTGGTCCGTAAACTGGCAGCAGCGAGTGAACCAATAAAACACTTCATATGTTCTAAATGTTAATGTAATTTCTCTCACTTCAACATATTCATAAAAAAAGTATTTGCGTTCACGGCTTAATTATCCAATATCTCTGATCACAAAACTAATTACGCTTTCTCTTGAACCCTAATATTAAGATTAATTTTCCTTCCCCCAATTTTGATCGCTCTAAAAGCACTCCACCTTTGCTATCGAAATAGAATTTCCTTAGCTATCGCTGTAATAACATTATAATAGCCTATGTACCCTTCTGGACTCTACACACGCACTAATATTACCTTATACGTTGCATGGATTCTGGAGGTCACTTACTGATAGCAGGGGAACAGAACAAGCTATGTTAACTCTGCACGTGCATGTCAACTGGTTACGGATATATAAACAATACTGGTTTTCTGAATCTGGGTTTTCTATCTGCATTTCTAATTCGATTTGGTGTTTTATCTGTTTTTAGTTGTGGTATATAGACTTTATTAAAAGATACGTTATTATTATTATTATTATTATTATTTTAATTCTCTCTACTCTCTGAATAAAACTGTCAAAGTCCATCCCCCCCCCCCCACATACACACAATTTATGACTGGTAGCGGATAGATAAACAATACAGGTTTTTCTGATCTGGGTTTTCTATCTCATTTCTAATGCGATTGGGCTTTATCTGTTTTTAGTTGTGGTATATAGACTTTATTAAAAGATACGTTATTATTATTATTATTATTATTATTTTAATTCTCTCTACTCTCTGAATAAAACTGTCAAAGTCCATCCCCCCCCCCCCACATACACACAATTTATGAGGTTGTATAAACAATACTGGTTTTCTGAATCTGGGTTTTCTATCTGCATTTCTAATTCGATTTGGTGTTTTATCTGTTTTTAGTTGTGGTATATAGACTTTATTAAAAGATACGTTATTATTATTATTTTAATTCTCTCTACTCTCTGAATAAAACTGTCAAAGTCCATCCCCCCCCCCCCACATACACACAATTTATGAGGTTGTATAAAACTGTCTTAAAGAAAATATTCCCCGGGCATGGTACCAAACACACATTTACTTTTTGTTTTTATCTATTTTCTACCTGAAATGGTGCACTCCGTCATTTACGATTTGATTTATATTCGGACAATCTATTTCAGCCGCAGAACCTTGGCTAAATATGTAATGTTATTATTATGATCACTGACAAAGATTGAGTGACTGACTGGTCGGATTCAGTGTTTACGTAATACGAAACCGGAATGAAGTTGAACATTTTTATATATTTTTCTGGTAAAAAAAATCAGTATCATATCTATAATTTTTTTTTTTTATTGTGCATGTATGTATATAGCTGTGTGTTTTTGTGTTTTTGTGTTTGTGTGTGTATGTGATGTGTGTGTGTTTGTTTGTGTGTGTGTGTTTGTGTGTGTGTGTGTGTGTATGTTTGTGTGTGTGTGTGTGTGTGTGTGTCACTCAGACCCAAATTTCGTTTCTCCAATTCAAGTCAAACTCGAGGATCTACTAGGGAGCTGTGCACAAATAAAGAGTTGATAAGGCAAGAAAAATTATGCATTCTTAATTAATGGATAATTCATGATTTTAATTTTGTGTCGTATTTGGGACAAGGAGCTTGAAAGTCAAAAGAAAGGCTTCTATTTCTTACTCCAAAATAAACAAATAGAGGATTGCATTTCGATTACAGTAAACTTATCCCATGGGGAGTGGTACTGCAAAACTAGAGATGTTATTTGTATTTAAATCTAACACATATAATGGCTTTCTACACCAAATTCCTTCTCTGCATTTTATCGCGAGTATCCTCCATAAACTCAAATCAGCAAGATGATCAATTGACTAATATTATTAGTTTCAATTGAAAAATTATCAAGCGCATTGATTGGCCTGCTTTGAACAAATCGCTTTATATTATCATTAATCTATAAAAAATATATATTGATGGATTTACAGGAGCACCATCAGCACATTAGTACAACCATCATTATTATCACTTTCATTATTATTATCATCATATCATTATTATCATTATCATCATATCATTATTATCACCACCTGCATACCTACATAATTAGTTCATATTTATTGAATTGATAATCAGGAATGTATACATTTACTAGATGTTTATAACCATTTTCTTAAATGTATTATTCAATAAAAATGCTAAATGACATATATCTACATCTATATCAATGTATATATATATATATATAAATATATATATATATATATATATATATATATATATATATATATATATTATATATGTATATATCATACACCACACAACACACCACTCACACACCCACACACACACACACATAAATAGATACAATTTATTATGCTATATATAAATATATATATATATATATATATATATATATAGCAATATCTATATTATATATATATTATATATATATATATATATATATATATATATATATAGTACATATATATGTATATATATATGTATGTATATATATAACATATATTATATATATATATATATATATATATATATATCTTATATATATATCTATATATATATATATATAAATATATATATATATATAGTATATATATATATAATATATATATATCTATATATATATGTCTGATTAATTATAGAATGAGGTATATATTTATATATATATATATACATATGTATATACTTACATATAGTAGTATATATATATATGATACATATATGTGTAATATATGAGTATATATATATATATATATATATATATAAATATATATATATATATACATGTATATACTTATATATGTATATATATACATATATAAATATATATATATATATATATACATATATATATAAATATATAATTATATATATATATATATATATATATATTTACATACACACACACAAGGCCCAACACACACACACACACACACAGAGGTACAACATACACAACCCAAGGCCACCACCACAACACACCACCAATATAATATATAGACTACACACACCCCAGCAAACACACACACACCCCACACACCACTTCACCCACACATATTATATAAATATAATATATATATATATATATATATTTAAATATGTATGTATGTGGTGTATGTGTGTTATATGTGTGTTACCATATATATGTATATATATATGTAAATACATATATATGTATATATATCTAAGTGTATATATATATATATATATATATAATATATGTATATATAACATGTATATACTTATATAAATATATATATATATATATATACATATATATATATATATATATATCTATATATATATATATATAATATATATATATATATATACATATATATATAATAATACACACACTACATAAAATGACTCTACACACAAGATCACACACACACAAGAAAACCAATCCCACACAACCACCCACACCAAAATTTAAATAAATAAATAACAAATACTATATATTCTAACAAATCTATAATTATATATATTTATATATAACTATATATCTATATACTCACTATCTAAGCATATTATATAACTCTCAATTTATATATAACTCTAACTTCAATCAAAATGTAAATCCATCATACATATATATATTCCATATATAAACAAATATGTACAAATATTATCAATATTACTAATATTAAATATATATATATATATAATATATATATATATATATATCAAACATATAAATATAATATATATTATAAATATGTATAATATATATATATATATATATAATAATCTATGGATATATATATACACATAATACAAGCAAACACACTCTACACACACCCACACACACACCACCTACTCTATAATATATATATATATATATATATATATATATATATATATATAAATATTATATTCTATATATTTTTTATTTGGTAATTATATATATATCTAATATATCTATATAAATAAAAATATTTATATAAAAAACAAATATATAATATATATAACGAAGTCATAATACATATACATATAACATATATATCTCTATACATATATATATATATAAACAACACACCCACACATATATATATAAATATATATATATATATACATCTATATAATTACATATATAATATATATATATATATATATATATATATATATATGTATATATATATCAAACTATAACTCTTATATCATATAAAACATCAAGTCTATATATTATATATATATAAATTGTATAACAATCTCTATATATCTACAATATATATATATATACATATATATATATATATATAAAATATATCTACTATATATATATATATAAAATATTTATATATTATAATATGGGGGGGGGGGGGGAGTATATATATGTAGAATATAATATATATAAATATATATATATATATATAATATGTACCACTCTGTGTAAATCTTATCTAACATATATATCTATATATATTCTATATATATATATATATATATATATATATTTTATATCTATATATATATTAATATATATATATATATATAAATATGTATATATATATCTCTATATGTATAGTATACTGTATATATGTTGTTTTATATAAAAGTATCTCCATATTTGTGTGTATATTTATAAATATCTATATATATACATACTATATATAATATAATATAATATATATATATGTACTAGTATATAAATCTGTGGGTGTAAGTATACTGTGTATTTGATCAATATGCATTTATATTTAACTGTATAATCTTACCTCTTCTACATAATAATATATATATATAAAGTGTGTGTGTGTGTGTGTCTTTCTAATCTATATATATATATAATATATAAATAATATATATACATATATATCTACACGCAATATACACACTCTGTATGGATCGTACACATACACTGACACACACACACACAAAACACACACACACAACACACACACACAACACTACTAATTTTCACACACATATATATTGATCACACACAGATATATTATATATATATTGTTATATATATATATTACTATATCTTATATATCACTCGATATATATACTAATTATATATATCTTAATGTATGAATGTATATGTGAATATCTAATTATATAACATATTAAATATATCTATCTATACTCACTCTATTATAAACATCATATATATCCATGCATAAGACATAAGTATATATTAATATATAATTAAAACCGAAATGTTTAACCTCTAACATAAGAAAAGTAAAAATGCGACTTAGATATTGCATTGACATAGACTTAAGCTTTTTTTTCTTTTTTTTATATATAAAGAATCATGTTCTAAGTGAGTGTATTACGCTGCTAGAAGTTTTAAATATATTTTGTCAAGGATTATGTACTGGATGCACAATTCATGACAGAATACAGAAAGCATAATACGGGGCTTGAAAGTGGTTCACACAGACTAGTCCTAGAGGGTGAATCCGAAGATATGCGTGATTGTGTATTTGTTTTTATAAATTATTTTCATTTGTTATTTATTTTTTTTATTTTTTTTGTGTGTGTGTGTATATACGTGTGTGTGTGTGTTTATGTGTGTTTGTGTGTGTGTGTGTGTTTATGTGTGTGTGTGTGTGTGTGTGTGTGTGTGTGTGTGTGTGTTTGTGTGTGTGTTTATGTGTATGTGTGTGCGTTGCGTGTTAGGAGTATGGCAACAACCCCACACACACCGCTTAATTCACTCGACATATGCACAAAAGGGAGTAGAGCCCTCACCATTGCAATGCGAATCCGATAATGGAGCCAAGCTATTGCAGCGACCCACCTGCAGCCGCGAGTATCAGCATAAAGCGCGTTTCATATTTCGCCTATTTTCTTGTATTCAAATTCCCTTCTATTCTCATCTTATTTTACAGTGAAGTAAAAGTATCTATATGCAAATATTGTCAATATCTAAACCAATATATTGTTTGCTTCTATCATAAAAGATAAGGTGTTGGTTTATGAAACAAATAAAGTGCTAGCCATTCACTGCCATAATTTCTATGCAACTTGGGTCACAATGCTGTATTTAGGAAAGAGAGAGAGAGAGAGAGAGAGAGAGAGAGAGAGAGAAAGAAAGAGACAGAGAGAGAGGGAGAAGAGGGAGGTGAAAGAGAAGAGGGAGGTGAGAGAGAGAAAGAAAAGGGAAGTGAAAAAGAGAGAGAGAGAGGAGGTAGGAGAGAGAGATAGAGAGAGAGAGAGAGAGGAGGGAAGTGAGAGAGAGAGAGAGGAGGGAGGTGAGAGAGAGAGAAAGAATAGCGGGTAAAAAAAAAGAAAAAAAAAGAATAAAAAAAGAGGTAACTAAATAGAAAGCCAAACTCCACTAAAAGCCCATCGATATATATATATATATATATATATATATATATATATATATATATATATATATATATATATGTATACATATATGTATATATATATATGTATGTATGTATGTATATCTTTTTTTCTTCTTACTTTTTTTCTTTCTTTTTTGAGTAGGGTGGATACCGGAGGGGGGGGGGGATATAGCTCTTCCTGCAATGTGAAAGTAGCAGAAGACATCGCATCCTCATATGTCGGTCTTTACCTCCACTTTGGTTTCATATCTAAAATACAGTAAGTGTGTGTATCTTCAGAAAGCTGTACACCGTATGACACAAAGAGAGGAAAAGTTTCTGATGACACATCAGAAAAAAACGGTTTGAGTTTCCAGTTAGTCTTTAAGGTTGATTCACACACATCAGTGCCGTGTCCGCTCAGTGTCAGTGATATCCGTGTTGTTTCCGTGACGTCTATGCACACACATCCGTGGTGATGGCAATGCCCGCACAGTGATGCCGTAACCGTGAAATCAGTGTTTCCTGTGATGCAAAGTTTTTTTCGACCGTGGAGTAGGCATGATTGCCATAAATCCTTGATGAAGAGGGAAGCGGAGAACAAAAAGTGAAGAAGAGAAAATGGGTACATGAAAGCTTGCCAGAAAAGAGATTTAATTTTATAGTAGATAGATATATATAAATTATATAGATATAATATATAATTATATATATAAATATATTTATATAATTTATATATATATTAAAACATACATATAATATTGATTAATATTAATATATATCTGATTTATTTATAATCATATTTATATTGTTTTAATTAGAGATATTGATATATATATATATATTTATTTATTATTTTATATATATATATATATATATATATATATTTTATAATAAACATATAAAAAATATATATATTATAGATTATAATATATATATTTAAAAAGGGGTGGTGTGTGTGTGTGGTGGGTGTGTGGTGTGTGGTTGGGGTGTTTTGAGTTTCTTATATATATATATATGTTAATTTTTATATATTAATTTAAAATATATATTTAAATTTTTTTTTTATATATAAATAAAATTAAATATATTATATAATTAATATATAAATTTTAAAATTTATTTAATTTAAATACATACTAAATATAATAATATATTATAAATATATAAAATACAAATATATTTATTTTGGGAATTTTAATTTTGGTTTAAAAATATTTTAACTTTTTTATTTTAATTTTTTTTATATTTTTATATTTTATATAATTATTTGTGTGTGTGTGTGTGTGCGGGGTTTTGGTGTGGTGTGTGTGTGTGTGGTTTTGGTTTTGTGTGTGTATATTTTTTTAATAATATATATTTATTTAATATATAAATTAAAATAATAAAATATACCAAAATAATATATTTAATATATATAAATATACAATATATGTATATATAGTATATAAAATTTTAAAAAACACTTACATAAAAATATATATATATATATATATAATATTTAATATATTTTAAAATTTTACAAATATATGTATAGAAAATATATGGAAATATTAATATATATAAATATATATAATATATATATTATATAAAAAGTGTTGTGTGGGGTGTGGTGTGTGTTGGGGTTGTGTGTGTTTTTGGGGTGGGGGTGTATATATATTTTAATATATATATATATATATATAAATATTTTAAAATATAAATACAAAATATGTATATGGATATAAAGTTAAAATATAATATATATATAAAATATATATACCATATATATATAAATTTTGGTTTTTGTGTGGGGTGTGTGTGGTGTTTGGGGTGTTGTGTGTATTATATATATATATTTCGCACCCTTTTAATTTAGAAGTCCGTCCCTCCATTTACTTGAGAGTTTAAACACCCGTCCGGGGTCCGTGAAAATCAAAAAAAAAATTTTGGTGGCGACTATATTCACCCTTTACGGGGTAGAAATGAGAGAAATAATGCAATAATTTATTCATTTAGTATTAAGAAAACCGTCAAATTATAAAAAAGATACTAAGTTCACAATACTCATAAAGGAACAAACTTCGTGGTGATATATCAAGTTAAAACAAAGCGAAACAAATATGAAATGAAAAAGCTGTTTTTTTCCCCGCTGATTGATAACGTGTCTGATTATTTTTTGCTTTAATTTCATGAGATACGAGTAATATCTATTATGTATATAAGATTTTTCATTTTAATTTTATCACCTGTCTCAACTGGATACACTTTCTTTATCAGTGATAAACTAAATACAATAAAATACAGAATGAATATACCGATACAGCTGTACTGAAACACATAAAACATAACAGAGTAAGGATTTTTTTTTCTTCTTTTTTTACTAAGATATTTACATTGAACCGTCCATTTTCATTTGCCAGCTGACAGGATTTTTTTTATCTCTACTAGTGGATTTAGGTACCATGGCTTATCTTTTGCTTTCCTTATCAACTTAAAATGGTCTATTGCAGAAAAATGTCATCCGAATACTTTGATTTTTAGATAAAATTCTCTAGTGTTTCGACTGCGAGTGTGATACATGAATAAAT
>NW_028234425.1:25420066-25422566 GCF_977035675.1 Penaeus japonicus | reverse complement strand
ATATTATAAAGATTTATATATATATATATATATATGTGTGAGTTTGAGTGTGAGTGTGTTTGAGTGTGTCTGTGGTGAGTTTGTGTGTGTTGAATCCATATTATATATCTTAACATATATATTGACTGTTTACTATATATATTATAAAAATACCCCCCCCCCATCCCCCCCCCCTATATATATATATATTGGGGTCCCACCCCTATTATAGATATATATATACATAGATCTTATATATATATAAATGCGTTATCACTCATATATACTATATATATAGTATATATATATATTATATATTTATACCCTAGTATCATAAATATGGATTTTATATATTTATATTTTATATATATTTATATATATTTACATTTATAGATATATATATATATATATATCTCTATATATTTGTATATCTCTATTATATATATTTATTTTTAAATATATATTATATTATATTACTATATTTATATATATCACATATTATGCGTATATATATATACTTACATATATATAGATAAATATATCTATATATATCTATATTCCATACCTATATATATATATATATATATATATATATTATATATATATATATAAATTATATATTCTAAAAATTATAACATATCATATATACATCCCTCCCGTCCTATATATACATATATATATAGATATCTATATATATATACCCATTATTATATATAATATAAAAAATGTGTGTACTGTGTGTGTGATAGACCATGTGTGTGACACCCTGTACCCGTGGTGTCTGTTATGTGTATATATATATTACATATTATATAAATCGATATATATATATATATAATATATATATATATATAAATCCAGATACAGAATACATATATATATATATATATCTATATATATTATGCATATATAGTATCTATATGTATATCATATTTAAATGTATTTTCATATATATATATACGATATATACATATATGTATTGTATATATTTATATTATATATTATATCTATGTATTTTTAACATATATACGCACACTACACCTACACACACACACACACCCATATATATATAATATATTTATATATATATATCTATATATATAAATAATTATATAAATATAAATATGTATAAATTTATATATATATACATATCTATATATGTGAGTGTGTGTGTGTGTGGAGTATATAGTGTTTATATATCTCTTAGTTATATATATATATAATATATATCTTATATATATATATATACAAAATATATTTATATATATATATATTATATCCTATATATACATATAGGTTATATATACATATTATCTATATCTATACATATATTATATACATATATTTATGTATATATATATAAATAATATTATTATATATATAATATATTTATAAATATATATATATATATATATATATGTATACATATATGATATATGTATATATATATGTATGTACATATATATATATATATAAATATATATATTAGTCTCTAATATGTATATGTATATATATGAATATATAGATATGTACTATCAATATATATATCTATTTATATATATATTCTTAAAATATTATATAATACACAAATATGCGCCGCACACCCACACCACACCCCCCCCCCACACACCCACACACACACACATATATATAATATATCATATATTATATATTTAAATATTATAACTATATTATATATCTTTATATATACATATATATATGTATATATATATACATATATATAGATATATATATAGATATATGTTATATATGTTATATTATACATATATGTATTGTTATAAAATATTTACTTAATATAATTATAATTATATATATATGTATATATATTATATATATATATATATATATATATATATATATGTTTGTTATTATGTATATGTGTATATATATTATATCTATATATTCTATTATATATTTATATATATATATGTATGTATGTATATACACGCAATTATATCCTTTTGCTTTTTTATCATGACTTTCCCGTTGCATCATCAAATAGAACTTAATTCATCACCAAATGAAATAACATTTAGCTTCGAAATTTGATTCTGGCCCTTTGTTTACCCCGATCTTTTTTAGATCTATTGGCAAAACTTCCTAGCATACGTCATGTCCATATTAGATAACAACATCAATCTGGGACAGTGGTAGCATCCAGATCTCCATCCATTTTATATGACTGAATTCAATCAGTTATGAATTCCTTTTTTACCGGAATATTTTATTCAGTCTGATGGATAAAAATGGAAAGTGGAAATGCAATAGTATAACTAGTATGTTCATGCTTAAATGCATCGACACAAACTCACACACACTATTTTTGTATGTACATATGTATATATGTATATGTATTTGTACATATATATGTGTGTATATATACATACATATACATATATATATATATATATAATTTATATATATATATATTATATATATATATTATTATATATATTATATAGATATATGTGATGTGTGTATATATATAAATATTTATATA
>NW_028234425.1:25410066-25412566 GCF_977035675.1 Penaeus japonicus | reverse complement strand
AGGAGGAGAAGGAGGAGAAGGTGTAGGAGTAGGAGGAGGAGGAGGAGGATAATGATGATGATATCAATAATAACAATGATAATGATAACAACTATGATAATAACAACAACAATAATAATTATGATAATGATACAAGAGACTTTTATAATGATAAAATTTAAGGTAATGATAACAAATGACAACACAATGCAACAGAAAGTTTTGAAAAATAATCTCGTTAATTCCTATATTTTATGATGGAAGCTTAATAACGCAAGTGTAATTATATCCAAGAGAGAAATCTAAAGACTGTCACAGGCAAGGTATAATCCTTCTTTTTTTTATTAATGTCAAAGATGTAAAATAATCTGTTAATCTTTCTTTTGACAAAATCGTTGTATTTTTTTTTTTTTTTTTATCTCGTATAAAGTTTTTTTTTTTTTTTCATTTTAAACATTCTGAAATTTCCATCTCATTTCTAAAATTCTTCGTACTCTTTATATGAAAATATTGTAAATCCTTGAAATTAGAGGAAACGCATCCTTTCGTGAAAATATATCTCCTTTGTGGGAAGGATGACTGCAGGATTAAAATATTAAACAAAAGGAAATTAAAAACTTGAGAAAAAAAATTAAAACATTAAAATATATTCCTAAGTCATCGTAAGTGTAGGTACTACAGCCCTTATATCTAGATTTTCTGCATTTCAGTATAATTTCAGTATGAAATCCATCAATACAATCCAAAGATTTAAAATATAAATAAAATAAAGTAGAGTATCAGTTTTTTTTTCCAGAACCAATGAACTTGTCATGGATACCTCTTTTACAGTGAATTCCATTGAGGACTACATTGCAGAGAGAACGTGCAGATGCAGTGGTTGAAGAGGAGAAGAAGGAGAGAAAGCTAAGGAAAGAGAGAGATTGTAAAAAAAAAAAAATAGGAGGAAAAGGACGATAGGAAAGGGAAATTGAGAGAGCAACTAAAAGAAAAGAGAAAAGATGAGAAGGTAAAAAAAGAAAAGAAAAAATAGGTGAAGGTGAATCAAATTTAAAAAAAGGTAAAAAAAAAAAAAAAAAAAAAAAAAAAGAGAAGGAAAAAAAAAAAAAAAAAAAAAAAAAAGAGAAGGTAAAAAAAAAGAAAAAAAAAAGAGGAGGAGAAGGTGAATAAAAGTATTAAAAAAAGAAAAAAAAGGGAGAAGGTGAATAAAAGTAAAATAAAAAAATAAGGAGGAGAAGGTGAATAAAAGTAAAAAAAAAAAAAAAAAAAAGTGAGTAAAAGTAACGAATGGGGTCAATAGAGGTAAGGGCGAGGAGAGTGAGAACCAGGAAGAGACTCTAATTGATTTAGAAAACGCGGAACGATATCAAAGTTGTCAAGATGTTCCCATAATTTAAGTGGGCGTAGAAAGTACGATGGTTGAGAAACATGCTTACTCTCCCCGTAGATAATGTGTTTTGGTTATCTCCTTTTTATGACCCGAGTTTGAACCTAGTAGTTGATGCCAGTCCTTCCTTACAGCTGAACCCACTGGGATGGACTGTCAGGACGCTAACCCCGTGAGATTGCAGGTTGCAAAAGACAGGTACTCTACCACTCAGTTATGCCAGCTCCTGAAGTTGCAGCATCGTATGGCTTTATTCAACATGTCAAAAAGGGAACAAGATGTAGTTATCCTAAAGTTGAAATAGTTTTAATTCGATTGCAATTATTTGCTTTGTTACCTCGCATCCCTTCACAGGGACGTACTCCTTTCGTTCTGTAGAATTTTTGTTTAATTGTATTTTTATTCTTGCCCTATTTAGCCAAGCAGTGCTCTCGTCTTGTTGCAATACATTTTCCTTTCTCTATTTTCATCTCTTTCATCATCTAATATCTAATTCGTCCCAAATAATTGAAACAATTAATGATTTTTTAACATTTGAGTCGAGTAGAAATATAATTTCGAGAACTTTGATTCAAGACTTATTTCAAAGTTAGTTTATTCACTCTTTATCGAGGTATTTGTGTCTGTAGTCGTGCGTGCGTGCGTGTGTACGTGCTTGTGTGCGCGCGCGCGTGTGTGTGTGTGTGTGTGTGTGTGTGCTTGCGTGCGTGCGTGCTTGTGTGTGTGTGTGTGTGTGTGTGTGTGTGTGTGTGTGTGTGTGTGTGTGTGTGTGTGTGTGTGTGTGTGTGTGTGTGTGTGTGCGTGCGTGCTTGTGTGTGAGTGTATATGTGTGTGCGTGTCGCAATGTCCGCTACGCTAACGAGAAATAACGACCGCAAATGTCGGAGATTTATCCAAAGTAATTCATCGTAACAAACTAACAAATGTTACAAAATCATACATGAAAAAAGAAATGACCGACTTCAGAACCCGAGCGCGTGGTAAAATTGGAGAATGGAGAAACTTCGTCATGAAAGTTTTGAGTGTTTTGACTTCGCGGATTGAGAAATTTGACATTTAATTAATACTCTTCATTCGAAGTTATGTTATGGGAGTATTTCAAGTTTGGCCATGGGGGGGGGGAGATTTTTTTTT
>NW_028234425.1:25367566-25375066 GCF_977035675.1 Penaeus japonicus | reverse complement strand
TTCCTGTAATTCCATATAATCCCGAGTAATGCCCTGAAACAAAGGTCTGCAATAATATCACAAAAAACAACTGCAACAGTTGTACACTTTCCACGAAGGGTATATGCATTCACGTGGACTTAACTCATATGAATATATATATATATATATATATATATATATATATATATATATATATATATATATATACATACATATATTATATAGATATTTATATGTATATATATATGTATATGTTTATAAATGTATATATGCATTATATATATACATATATATGTATATATGTATATATATGTATATATGTATATATATGTATATATATACATAAATACATATATATATATATGTATATATATATGTGTATATATATATATATTGTAGCGTATCAATTGTATGGCAGGGGCCCCGCACTACCAACCCCCTTCCTCGAAGCTGGCAAATTGGGATGCAAGTATGAACTTGATCAGACCCCTGCAATCAGATCCCCATGAAATATGGTAGCGTGGAAGAAGGGAATCTGAACAAAAACAGAATGGGGAAGTTCCAGTGTATAGCTCCTCAACGTTTAGCCTATCAACAATTAAATAGAACATAGACTAAGAGCACTAGAAAATATTAATAGATAAAACAAATAAAAGAATAAACAGGTTAATGAAATCCTAAAATTATCAAACTGCCATAAAAATAAGAGCAACTCCAAAGGGAAGTGCTAAGCTAAGGGCTTACTTTAAAAACTAACTAAAACGAAAGAGGGATCATAAATGATTCTCTGGCAAAAGGTCTTACATAAAAGAAACAAGTTACTAAAACATGGCAGCATAAGGGTCACTGAAGGTGATTCTAAAAACAAAAACTGAAGAAAAAACAATGGCAAAGGCCAAAAGCTATAACTAAAAGGCAAAGAATTAAAGTTAAAACAAAAACACAGCAAGTCCTGAAGGGATGATAAATGAGAAGTAAAAAAATACAAAGCAAGCAAAACTATAAAAACACAAAACCTCACTGTTAAGATTTATATATATGTAAAAAGAAATCACGTCCAGCTCCTATTAATAATAAAATGTCAGGATCCCAAGACTTATCTTTTCTTTGCTGGTTTCTTCTGGTAACCGGTGTTTCAGGTGGAAAAGGAGTAACAAAAACTACCGCTGACTGGTATAGACTGACTGTATTTGGTGTAAAACGGGTCATATTTATAAACTTTGTGACGTCACAGGTCACGTAAAAATAATAAATACAAAAATAAAATATAATTGCAGTAAAAAAAATATGGGGAAGGTTGTCGTAAAACACAATAGAATAAAATCACAAAATAAAAGAGATTTACAATAAAATAATGAACAAATAAAATACGACAATTGTAAAGGTGTACCTTCACGTCATCATGATTCGACAAAATATTATAAAAACAACTGATAGGAAAATAGAAATACCCCGTAAAACAGCGATTTAAAACTCAATAAAATGGCCAATTAAAATAGGATATAAAAGCAAAAACAGACTCGGTAAAACAAAAAGCAAAAAAAACTAAGAAGGAAAACGTTTGGTAAGGTAAACTGAAACAAAAACACAAGCGAACTAAAAACAGACAAATACATGCCAGGAGGAAATAAAAACACGACAGAAATATAGTACAAATGCAAAATAATTTTTAAAAAATGCTAAGTCGCCTCCGGACTCCAGAGCTGTGGAAGCGAGAGATCGTAGGTAGGCTCGCGTGGAGGGACGAAGAACAGAGGGATTCCTTACAGATTCCTCCCCCGCTCTGGGTCGAAGCAGTCAGCGGAGACCTGAAAAGAAAAGGAAGCCTGAGTCCTGACAAATCAAGTGGAGTGGATAAAGGTTAAAACTGTGATCTCTTACTCACGGAAATATACAAATCCAAACAGTTAACTTTCGGATATAAAGCAGCTTGATCATCCATCCTTACTAGGGCGGCTGCAGTATCTCATGAAGATGGCATCATCTGGCGGTGAAGCAGTACACAGCAAGCGACAGCAACAATTAACAGCATCCTTTACTCTCGTGTGGCACACGGCCAATGTCTCACGAAAGTAAAGTCCCTACCACTCTCCAATGAACAGCAATCTTTACTTACATGTGGCACAAGGCCAATAGCTCATGGCAAGTAAAGTCCCTAACATCTGCCAAGACCAAACACTGACAGCATTCTCTACATCTGTGTGGCACAAGGCCAATGGCTCACAAAAAGTAGAGTCCCTATAACATCGAACTGTAGCTTGTGCTGACTCGTAAAACTTGTCTCACCACGCAGAAATTTCCTAGAAAAATTGTAACAGTATCTCTCAACTCAATGTGGCACTAGGCCAATGGCCCATTGAGATAAGGTCCCTACAAGCTGAAACTGTTGGTTCTGGCTGCCACTATTCTCCTTGAGAAGCAGGATCCCAAACACAGGCTGTGAGAATTGCCACCCAAGGATCATCAGCTTCAGGAAGTTCATCTGGATCCCCTTCTTCATCAGCATATGCCAGTTCTCTGGATGGTTTGTAAGGTCTCAAGTGGTTAAGATGGGCTCGGAGCACCTTACCAGACTCCAGGTGCTGCACTTCAAAAGATACTGGACCCAATCGCTTACAGACACGAGCGGGTCCATGCCACTTTGGTCCTAGTGGACGTGGTACCATTTCTTTGTACCACACGAGGTGCCCTTCCTATGGAGTAAAGGTTCCTTTTGCGCGTCGGTTATACGCTCTTCCATAAACTTCTCGAGCATCCTTGGAAGCCTCAACAGCAGCACGGCGGGCAGCCTTTAGCCGTTGTTGAAAGGTGCTGTTGTCGTCAAAAACCGCTTCATTTGTTAAGCCCACAGGAAAATATCCATGCCTTCCTGTAAGTAAGTATAAGGGCTGCTCACCAGTAGTCCGATGGATGGCAGAGTTAAGAGCAAGCCGTAACTCTGGTATATATTTGTGCCAACTTCCAGGTTGTTCACCAACAACAGCTCTAAGGGCAGCCTTCACAACACGATTCGTTCTTTCTACGAGTCCATTTGCTTGTGGGTGATACCGAATGGTGAAGTGATGAGAAGCTCGTAAAATCTCCACTAACTCCTCAAACAACTGGGAGATGAACTGACGACCATTGTCTGTCTGGATGACTCGAGGCGGACCGAAGTATGTCACCCAGTGATCAAGGAAAGCACGATGCACTCTTGAAGCGGTGATATCTTTGAGCGGAATCAGCTGAATAAATCGGGTGTGCTGGTCAACAATGGTAAGTACCCATCTCATTGGTGCCTGACTCAGATCTAAAATATCCATGGAGATCCGCTCTAGAGGGTAAAGGGTTAATGGTGCTTCAGCCATGGGAACCCTTTGGGCAATTCCTTTTGCTTGCTGACATAAGAGACAACTTTCCACATAGTGACGGGTGTCACGCAACATGTTTGGCCAATAAAACATATTGCGGAGATTGTTGTAGGTTCGATGAATCCCAGGGTGCATCGCAAGAGGTGGCTCATGTGCTGCTTTTATTGCCGAGTCTTGGAGGTCTTCAGGAACACAAACCTGGTATAAGATCCTATCTGGCAAGTGTAGGAGTCGATAGAGAACTCCATCCTTTAGTTCGAAGTCCGAAAGTGGGATAGGCAACCTCCGTTTTGGTACAGTTCCATCACGGAGATATGCCAGGATATCTTGCAACTTCGGATCTTTACTTTGCTCAAGTGCTAGCTTTTGTGGGGACATATCATTAACATCTAAAGCAGCAACATGTCGAGACAGCAGATCAGGAACGTAATTGGTAGGGCCTTCTTTGTATCTTATCTCGAAGTCATAGAATGATAGGTCATGGGCAAACCTAGTCATTCTTGGTGACTTTGTGCGACGCTTGAAAACATAAATGAGTGGCCGGTGATCAGTGAAGATGGTAAACTTCCGGCCGTAAAGATAAGAATCGAAGACGCGAACACCTTCGACCACTGCTAGGGCTTCACAGTCTATTGCAGGATACCGGGTTTCTGGATCTCGCAGTTTCCTGCTATAGTAGGCGACAGCATGAGGTGTCCCATCAGCATCTCTCTGGATTAGTGCTGCTCCTACAGCAAGGCTGCTGGCATCAGTATGCAGCTCAAAGGGGGCAGAAAAGTCAGGTTGACGAAAAACTGGTGCAGAAACAAGACATTCCTTGAGGTTACTGAAAGCTTTCTGCTGGTCTTCACCCCATAACCAAGACTGACCTTTCTTTAAGAGAAGATGCAGTGGTGCAGCTAGGGTTGCGTATCCTTGAATATGTTTCCTGAAAAACCCTGTGGCACCAAGAAAACGACGAACCTCCTTGACAGTTTGGGGTGCAGGGGTTTCCATAATGGCAGCAACTTTATCACGATCTGGCTGGACACCCTCAGGAGAGATTGTAAATCCCAAGAAGTTGATGGTGGTAGCGGCAAAGCTGCACTTCTCAGAATTCAATTTTATGCCAGCTGCTGTGAGAAGCTTCAGCGTTTCCTCCAGATCAATCAGGTGTTGAGAAAAGCCTCTGGAGTAAATGATGATGTCATCCAGATAAGCTAGCGTATGGCGCCCTAGGACCGAGGAAAGGACGATGTTCATAGTCCTCTGGAATGTGGTTGGTGCTGTGCTGAGGCCAAAGGGGAGCCTCTTAAACTGGAAGAGCCTGTAGCCATCACTAAAGGCAGTCTTTGCTCTATCCTCTGGATGGACCTCAACACTCCAATATGCTGCCTTAGCATCCAAGGTGGTGAAAGTATCTGTTGGGCCTAACTCATCAATGAGTTCATCAATGCGAGGTAGTGGATATGTGTCGCCTGTGGTGACTGCATTTAAATTGCGGTAATCTACCCAAAACCGGAGTGATCCACCCTTCTTCTTAACCAACACCACAGGGCTGAGCCATGGTGATGTTGAAGGCTCAATTACATCTTGCCTGAGCATGGAGTCGCACTGTTCTCGGATGATACTGCGGGTTGCCTGAGGGAGCCTCCATTGCCGAGTGCACACAGGAGCGGCATCACCAGTGTTGATCTGGTGTTGAACACCTGGAATGTGACCAACTGCTTCCTCTCCCCCATCAAAAAGATCCTGGTAGCGATGAAGGAGTGACTGCATCTCCTGGCGCTGGGCTTCTTCTAAGTGCGGTAGATCTGGCACAAGTCCTTCTGAGCCTTGATGAGGTAGATCCTTCAGACCTTCCACTGCTTCCACTGCAGCAAGTGCCAATGAAGGTGGTAGTTCATCTGGAAAGAGCTCCTGGCCGTCACAGTAGCCAAAATCTTCCAGACCATACATCTGATCAAAGAGGTCTTCCTCCCATGAAAAGTCTGCCACTTCCTCACTGTCCTCCCAGAACTCAGCGTCGATGGGATCTGTATTCTCAGCAGCAACTGGATCCTGTGGCACAGCTTGTGATGTATCAGTGGTGTAGATTTCTTCAACAGCAGTAACCGTTCCCAAGCGTGTTCCCTGTGTCAGTCGTACAGGTCTTGCCGTGTGATTCACTACCCACACAGGGCAACGGCGTCTAGAGGCTGTAATAACTAAGTAGGGAGAGGTGCACACAGCTGAAACTTGGGGCATCAGAAGAATATCTCCATCACTAGGGCCAGACTTCTCGATCGTACCCTCCAGGAAACGCCCAGCATGTGGTGGGAGCTCCGTGGTCTGTCGGAGGTGTACTGTAGCAGATGAAGGGTCCTTGGTGGATTGTGAAACAGCAGAGGAAGACGAGGAACTGTATCTAATCAAAGCAGGATCTGTTACCATTGGCGAATCTTCCACATTTACAAGACAGAGCTGTAATGAACAGACGTCAGTGTAGGTGACGGAAAAAGTCCGACCTTCCAGGGTGAGGCATGCCCAGTTGTCTTGCAAACTGGATGACAGGCTGAAAGAAGTCCTTCGGAGTAGATCCATTCCTAGGAGGATGTCACCAGGAAACTGGACATCGCACACAGTTACTTGATGTCGTATTTTCAAGTCAGCATCGAGGCAGAAGGTCAAGGTTACTTCACTACAGGCATCCAGAGACTTGCCTGTTACACCTCTAAGTTGATGGGTCGTTTCCTTCCGACGTAAGCAACCCTGGGGATCAATCAGCTGAAGGGTCTGTGGCTTGATGATTGTAACCTCTGAACCTATGTCAATGAAGCATACGGCGGTAGCATCATCAACATTGAGTGCCACGAGTGGCCGTCCCACGGGACCCAGAGTGGTCATTGTGGCTACTGTTTTGGTCACAGCTTGGATGTTGGTGGCTCCCTGAGGTGGTTCTGCCAGCGGCTCTGGGAGCACTGTTACCCTGGCATGGCTGAAAGGGACAGTCTTTGGCAAAATGACCTGGTCTCTTGCATTGGTAACACAGGCGGCTGGCTGAGGATTGAGCATTTGGGTTATTAGCAGACATAACACGACACTCAGCCGAGTTATGGGTGGAGACCTTGTGATAGTTGCACCACTTTCCTTGGACTGCTACTGGGAAGGATGAGTGCATACACGAATTATCGGCCGATACAGGCATCGCATAATGATCACGGGCACGTGGAGGACGGTCAGGGTGACGGTGAAAATCTGGTGATTGACTGTCATCATGTCTAATACCATTACGCGAATTCCAAATTCGTTGAGCAGCTTCAGCCATTTGGGTAGGGCTCCCATCCTCCTTCAGGGCAAGGAAGTCTCGCAGCCAAGCTGGAATGCCGCTAAGAAAAACCCTCCTGACTAACTCGGCAGGATTTCCTATGGCTTCACGATGATCACGATATCCCTGATATACACTACCCTCAAGCTGAAGGAAGTAGTCCATGGGGGCTTGTCCTGAGGTCATACGATTTTCATAAAGGACTTTATAAAAATCTGCAGCGGTATAAGTGCCTCGGAACTTACTGCGTAAAGCTGCTTTGAAGGTCTCCCATTCCGCGATGTGATCAAAGAAAGGAGAGTTTATGATCAACTCGGCAGGACCTCTGCAATTCGCACGGGCTGCTTGAATGTAGGCCTCTGAAGTGGATGGTTTTACCACATTCTCTATAGCCCGTATCCACCCTTCAATCTCTTGATTCTTTTTAAGAGGCTGAGAGGCAGTTGCATCACCTTTGAAAAGAGGCACCTTCTCCTTGGTGAACACGTATGATACTTGGGTGGTGCTGGAGGCTTGTGCAGATGGACAGTGGGTGCTGGTACAATCTCTGCAGTGCGGTACCTGACTTCTAGAACACCTTCCTGCATCCACTGAGGGCTGGTGTGACGAAACTGGAGGCAAATGATATTGCTCCGGCTGTGGCTGCAAAGATGGGAGGCACCCAACACGTTCAGGAGTATTGGGCCGGCTACGTGGGAAGGGCTGTGGTGGTGCACGAGGAAGATGGATACCACCCGTGGGAGGTGGATGCTGATGGTTACATGAATTTCTACTGACCACGTCACCGGTAGTAACCTGGCTGGCGACAGGAAGTGTTGCAGCAGTGTGTGCAGTGCGACGCAAGTCCGCTAGTTCACTCTCTCGTGCCCGAAGCTGAGCCTG
>NW_028234425.1:25346891-25349391 GCF_977035675.1 Penaeus japonicus | reverse complement strand
CTGGGAACAGCTTGGGGATGTGATGCTGAAGATACCAGATGCAGAGGTGACGTGGGTAGCAGGTGACTTCAACGGTCATGTCGGGGAAGGGAGCTTGGACACAGAGGTTACGGGAAAGTACGGTGTCGGAATACGGAACGAAGGAGGAGACAAAATTGTGGACTTTGCAACAGCAAAAAGCATGGCAGTAGTTAACACCTACTTCCAAAAGAGATTGACCCGACGAGCAACTTATACTAGCGGGGGACAAAGTACACAGATGGACTACATCATGTGCAAGAGAAGGGAACTGAAGACAATACAGGATTGCTATGTCCTGCCAAAAGAAGCGGTGACTAAACAGCACAAGCTGGTAGTCTGCAAAGTAAAGATGAAACTACAGATTAAAAGAAGCGAATGTGGAACAAAGAAAACGCGCTGGTGGAAGTTAAACGAAGAGGAACATCGAAATAAATTTGTCCAGGAGGTGGAGAGGAAATTGGCTATGGAAGAGCGGAAAGAGTGGAGCACATTGAGTGGGGTAGTACGGGAAACGGCTGTCGAGGTACTAGGGCGTACTTCAGGCAGGAAAGGGAAGAAAGAAGAGACGTGGTGGTGGAACACCGAGGTGCAGGACGCGATGAGGAACAAGCGAGAAAAGAAGAAGGAGAGAGATCTAAATAGATGTGAGGAAACTATTGTAGCCTTTAAAGAGGCAAATAAGAAAGCGAAAAGAGAAGTGGCAAAAGCCAAAAGCAAAGCGTACGAGGAGTTGTATAGTAGCCTAGACGGGCAAGATGGGCAAAGGAAAGCTATCAGGATAGCCAAGCAGAAACATAAGAGGCCAAGATGTATACCAAGCTAAGAGGATAAAAGACGGTGAAGGACTAGTGTTGACAGACGGCAAACAGATAAAAGAAAGATGGAAGGAGTACTACCAACAATTGATGAATGTAGAGAACCCAAGAGTAGAACTAGTGATTGAAGCTGCAGAAGAAGGAGAGATAGAGGAGGTTGGAGAAAATGGAAGTGACAACAGCAATAAAAAGGATGAAGAATGTAAAGCGGGTGGACCGGATGAATATACCAGTCGAAGTCATGGAAAGCTATGGGCAGAACAGCAGTGAGGTGGCTAACAGAGGTATTCAGAAACATCTTGGAGACGGAGCATATGCCAGATGAATGGAGAGGATAGTACTCTCATACTTCTCATACACATTTTCAAGAACAAAGGGACATACAGGATTGTGGAAACTACCGGGCATCAAACTAACTTCACATACCCTAAAGATGTGAAAGGATCATAGACAAGAGATTGAGGAGTAGAGTGGAGGTGTCTGACCAACAGTTTGGGTTTATGCCAATTAGAAGCACAACTGACGCAATTTTTGCGCTCAGGCAGATAATGGAGAAGCACAGGGAGGGGCAAGAAGAAACTACATTGTATCTTCATTGATCTAGAGAAAGCTTACGATCGGGTACCGAGACAAGAGGTATGGAATTGTTTGAGACTGAAGGGGGTGGAAGAGAAATACATCAGGTTGATACAAGATATGTATGAGAGCAGTAAGACTGTGGTGAGGTGCGCGGCGGGTGATACTTTTAAAATTTTTTTAAAAAAAATTTAATAAAAAGGGGGAGTTTGAGGTAACGGTGGGGCTGGCATCAAGGGTCAGCACTTAGCCCATTCTTGTTTGCAGTGATTATGGATTGCATGACGGAGGTAGTCCAGAGGGAAGCCCCGTGGGATATGTTGTTTGCGACGAATGTTTTTGTAGTGGTGTGCGGGAAGACGAAGGAGGAGGTAGAGCTGAGATTAGAGCTTTGGAGGAATGCAATGGAGACCAGAGGAATGCGAGTCAGTAGACAGAAGACCGAGTATTTGAAGATGAAGGTAGGAGAAGAGGACGTAGAGGATGATGATGAGGATGTAACACGGTACAGGTACAGGGTGAGGACGTGAACCAGGTAAAAGCGTGGAAGGACCTTGACACCACAGTGCAGGAAGAGGGAGGTTCGGACAGGGAAGTCACAAAAACGCTACAAGCAGGTTGGGGAGCGTGGAAGAAAGTAACAGGGGTGATGTGCGATAGAAAAGTGTCAGTGTGGTGAAAGGAAAAATGTACAAGACCATAGTAAGACCAGCAATGATCTATGGCATGGAGGCGGTGGCTGTGACGAAAGCACAGGAGAAGAAAATACAGGTAGCCGAAATGAAGATGCTGAGGTGGTCACTGGGGTTCACAAAGTTGGATAAAGTAAGAAATGAGGACATTAGAGAAAGATTGAAAGTTACAGAAATATCGGAAAAGTTGAGAGAAAGCAGATTGAGGTGGCTGGACACATAGTGAGAAGAAATGGAGATTATGTAGGGAAGAGGGTTAGACGGATACATGTTGGGAGGAGGAAGAGGGAAGGCCCAAAAGAAGGTGGAGGATTGCGTGAAAGAGGACAAGATAGCGAAAGGGTGACAGAGAGCGATGCAGTATGAGGACCACATGGAGGAGGCGGATCCGTGCCG
>NW_028234425.1:25299391-25306891 GCF_977035675.1 Penaeus japonicus | reverse complement strand
ATAATCGCAATGATAATGAGGATGATAAAATGATAATAATGATGGTAATGATGATAATGATATTAATTATAATAATCAATAACAATAAAGATGTTCATAGCAACAATGATAATGGTGATAACATTAATAATAATCATAAGGATAACAATAATAGTTGTAATAACGCATCATATTTTCCATTTCTCTCGATGCTACAAGGGTGCTAATAGATTTGGATAACGTAATATATCATAATTATATTACATTACATTAGTAAAAGGAATAAAAAAAAATGACAGTGTTTTTCATTTCGATGGTTCAGTAAAATAATGATAACATGCTTAATTAATCGAATTTGATAACCTATGTGTATGTACGCACACGAATCATATTACTCTCTTTCTCTTTCTCTTTCACTTTTTCTTTCTTTCTCTCTCTCTCTCTCTCTGTCTGTCTGTCTCTGTTTCTCTCGCTCTCTCTCACTCAATCTCTCTCTCTCTCTCTCTCTCTCTCTCTCTCTCTCTCTCTCATTCTCTTATTCTCTCTCTCTCTCTCTCTCTCTCTCTCTCTCTCTCTCTCTCTCGCTCTCTCTCTCATTCTCTCTCTCTCTCTCTCTCTCTCTCCCTCTCATTCTCTCTCTCTCTCTCTCTCTCTCTCTCTCTCTCTCTCTCTCTCTCTCTCTCTCTCTCTCTCTCTCTCTCTCTCTCTGGGTCCTCAGGCCTCTATGTCACAGCCTTTCTCGTCCCCAGCCCTTCTCTGGTGTTGAATTCACTGCACCCAGACTGGCTGTTCTTTGGTTGCTTTCACACAGAATTTTATCTAATATGCATCATTTTAATATTACTTTGATAATTCATTTTTGTATCTACGCTCTTTGTCATCCTTATTATCATCCTTATTCAAACCATTATCATTATCATTGTTGTTATTAACATAATCATTAATGTCTTTTATTGTTTCTGTTATCATTGTTATTATGACGTTCATTATCATTATAATCATCATCACCATTACTATCATCATTATTATCATCATTATCATAATCATTCAAATATTACTAATATCGATGTAACGAATGTGTATGCATGTACAAAAGTGAATAAGTGATCACTTATGCAATTTCCATTCAATCGAGCAATAGCTCACTCAGTTTCGTGCAAGTCTTCTACTCAAGCGTCCCAAGTTCGCGTCCCATACAGAAAGCCTTTATTTTTTATTTTTTTATTTTTTTTATAAGGAGGGGGGTTGCTATCATAATCATTAAAAGTCCTTTTGTCAATGTTATCGTGGGTAGAATTATTTATTATCATTATCATTATCAGAACTAGTGTCATTGAGCCTCGAACACACGCACACAGCCATACACTCTGACGTCATCATTACCGTCATCATCATCATCGCCATTCCTCTTATTATTGTTCTTTTTCTTACTATTATCATTTCTGATACTTCTGCTGATACCGCTGTCCTGTTTTCTTTGTTTTATTATTATCAATAGCATTATTGTTATCATCATGACCATAATTACCACTTTTATTTCTGTTGTCATTATCATTCTTGTCACTCTTGTCATTCTTTTCATCGTTATCAAATCATGATTATTATCATTACCATTATTGTTACTGCTCTTATTGTGATTGCAATGACATTATTATCCTCCTCTTTCTCCTCCTCCCTATTATCACCATTATTATTATCAGTAGCATTATTTTTATTACTAATTTTCATCGTCATCATGATTATGATAATTATCATTATTATAATCATCACTATAATTGTTATTATTATCATTACCACTATCGCCTTGTGTTGTTATTACCTTTATACTAGTGTTTATATATCTATTTATTTAAAATTTATTTATTTTTAATTTTTCTTCAATCTTATTACTATTATTGTTCAGTCAATACTACGATTTTTATCTTTATCATTATCAGCATCATCATCATCTCTGTCACCATCAATATTATCATCCTCGCTCTCATCATCATCATAATCATGATTGTCATTATCATCATCATCATCATCATCATTATCATCATCATAAATATCATCATCATCATTCATATTGTTATAGATAAATATTTTTCCTTTTTATCATCGTTATTGTCGTTGTTTTAATCATCATTGCTGTTGATATTGCAATTTCCGTTCTTACTGTTATTATCATTAAAAATGTGATTATCATAATCTTTATTTAAACCATTATCTTTATCATTGTTGTCATTAACATAATTATCAATGTTTTTATTGCTTCTGTTATTATTTTATCAATATCATTGTTATCATAATTATTAAGGCTTTCATTGTTTCTGTTATATTTTTTATCACGATGATCATTATTATTATCATCATCATTCTTATCATTATTATCATCATCATTCTTATCATTATTATCATCATCATTATCATAGTCATTTAAATATTACTGATATAACGCATGTGTATGCATGTATATAAGTGAATATGTGATCACTAAATCCTTCACTTCTGCAATTTCCATTCAATCGAGCAATAGCTCACTCAGATACGTGCAAGTCTTCTTTCTACCCAAGCGCCTCGAGTTCGCGTCCCATACAGAAAGCCCTTTTTTTTTTTTTTTTTTTTTTTTTTTGGGGGGGGGGGGGTGTTGCTACCATAATCATTAATAGTTCTTTTGTCACTGTTATTATTGATATCATTATTGTTACTTCTATTAGTCAATCATCATCATTTTTCATTAATCATTCACTATTATTTGTATTGCTCCTATTATCAAACACTTACTATTTAAATATTATCGTTATCATAATCTTTATTATTCCGATCATTATCCTCATCTTCCTTATCAGAATTTACTATCATGATTATAATCATCATTATCATCATCATAATAAAATGATTGTCATCGTTTTTGTTATTATTATCATCATTACAGTTATCATTATCATTGATATCAATATAATTATCATTGATATTATTATTATTATTATTATCATTGTTAGTATTATCATTATCATCATGATCATTATCATCACCATCATTACTCTTTCTTTCTGGTATCATCATCAAGACCATTATTGTAAAGATAATCTTTGTCATCATTACTATTACTATTATTATTGTCATTATCCTTATAATTGTCATTATCTTTAACATTTTCATTATCATTATCATCATCATTGTCATTATCATCACCATCATCAATATCAACATCATTATTATCATCATCACCATCGTCATTATCATCATGATCATCTTAATCACCATCACCATTACCATCGTCATTATCATCGTTATTATCGTTGTTTTTAGCATCTTTTCTGTTGCTGTCTTTGATTTTCTCCTTATTATTACAATTTTCTTTCTTATTGTTATCATTATTCAATCTATGATTATTATTATCATCATCATATGATTATTATTATTCAACATTTTGCTTCTATTATCATCATCATTATTACTATTCTTTTATTATCATTACTTTAACTGTTTTTGATATCACTATCATCATGATGATTATCATTATCATCATCATCAGCATCGCCATTCTTCTTATGATTGTTCTATTTCTTATTATTATAGTTTCTGATACTTCTACTGATACAGATGTCCTTTTTTTCATTATGAATAATATTATTATTACCATCATGTTTATCATAATCACTTTTACTACTGTTGTCATTATCATTCTACTTATTCTTGTTATCATTATATCATTATTATTATCATTACCTTTATTGTCACTGCTGTTATTGTGATTGCAATTACATTGTGATTGCAGTATCACTGACATTAGCATCAGCATCACCATCATTGCTGTTAAAAGTTTTAGTCTGATCTTATCATTTTAATTAACTTTGTCAGTGTTATTATTCCCATTACTATTTTTCACCATCATGATTATGGTAATTATCATTATATTCATCATCACTATGATTGTTATTATTATCATTACCACTATCACCTTCTTTTCTTATCACCTTTATACTTGTGTTTATTCATCTATTTATTTAATATTTATTTTTCATTTTTCCTCAACCTAATTACCATTATTGCTCAATCAATACTATGATTATTATCTTTATCATTATCAGCATCATCATCATCTCTATCACCATCATTATTGTCCTCCTTATCATAATCACCATCATCATCATTATCATCATCATTATCATAATCATTTATATATTACTGATATCGATATACCGCATGTGTAAGCATGTGCATAAGTGGATGTGTGATCATTAAAGCCTTCACTTCTGCAATTGACATTCAATCGAGCAATAGCTCACTCAGTTTCGTGCAAGTCTTCTACTCAAGCGTTCCGAGTTCGCGTCCCATACAGAAAGCCGTTTTTTTTTTTAATTATTATTATTATTATTATTATTTATTTTTTATTTTATTTTTTTTGGGGGGGGGGTTGTTGCTATCATAATCATTAATAGTTCTTTTGTCAGTGTTATTATTGATATCATTATTGTTACTTCTATTAGTCAATCATCATCATTATTATTATTAATCATTTTCATCATCATTAATATTGCTCCTATTATCAAAACGCTTTCTATTTAAGCATTATTGTTATCATAATACTTATTATTCCGATCATTATCATCATCTTCGACATTGCTATCATTTTCATTAACATTTTAGCTATAAATCACCATTATCACTAATGTGACCATTATAGATATCATTATCATTATCATAATCATATTTATCATCACCATCCTTATCATTATCATCTTCATCATCATCATCATCATCGTCATCGTCATTATCATCATCATCATTATCATCATCATCATCATTCATATTGTTATAAATTCACATTTTTCCTTTTTATCATCGTTATTATCGTTGCTTTAATCATCATTGCTGTTGATGTCTTTGCTTTTGCTATTTTTATTGTAACTTTCGTTCTTATTGTTATCATTATCAAAACTGTGATTATCATCAACATTATTATTTAAACCAGTATCTTTATCATTGTTGTCATTAACATAATTATTAATGTTTTTTATTGTTTCTGTTTTTACTTTATCAATATCATTGTTATCATCATTATTAATACTTTCATTGTTTCTGTTATCTTTATTATCATGATAATCATTATCAATATCCTCATCATTCTTATCCTCATCATTCTTATCATCATTATCCTCATCATTATCATAATCATTTGAATATTACTGATATCGCTATAACGCATGTGTATGCATGCAAATAAGTGGATATGTGATCATTAAAGCCTTCACTTATGCAATTGACATTCAATCGAGCAAAAGCTCACTCAGTTTCGTGCAAGTCTTCTACTCAAGCTTCCCATACAGAAAGCCCTTTTTTTCTTTTTTTTTTTCTTTTTTTTTTAGGGAGGGGGTTGCTATCATAATCATTAATAGTTCTCTTGGCAATGTTATTATTGGTAGTAGTATCTTTATTTCTATTAGGTAATCATCATCATTATTATCATTATCCCTTTCAACCTCATTAGTATTGTTCTTATTATTGAAACGCTTACTATTTAAGGATTATCGTTATTATAATCTTTATTATTCCGATCATTATCATCATCTTCGACAATGATATCATTGGGTACAAATTTCCCCATCCTGAATTAATTTTGAACTTATTTTTTCACGACGTAATAACAAACATGGTCAACACCAACTCAAAACACACAAGAATGTGCGCGTACGCACACACACATGCACACACACACACACAAACACACACACACACACACACACACAAACACACACACACACACACACACACAAACACACACTTACACAAACACACAAACACACACTTACACACACACTCACACATAGATAGATTCATATATTTATAAGTAAATGCATGAACACACATACACATATATAAACACTTAAACACCCACTATATAAAAAAATATATATATTTCTCCTCCTCCATCTTCCTCCATATTTTTCTTCCTCCTATTCCATATTCCTCTTCCTTCTTCATATTCCTCTTCCTTCTCCTCCTTCTCCATATTCTTCTTCCTTCCCCTCGTTATTCCTTCCTCTCCTTCCATATTCCTCTTCCTCTTCTTCCATATTCCTCCTCCTCCTCCATATTCCTCTTCCTTCTCCTTTTTCCTCCATCTTCCTACTCCATCTTTCTCTATCTTCTCCTCCATCTTCCTCTTCCTCCTCCTCCTCTATCTTCCTCTTCCTGTTCCTCCATCTTCCTCTTCCTTCTCCTCCATCTTCTTCCTCCTCCATCTTCCTCCTTCTCCTCCATCTTCCTCTTCCTCCTCCTCCTCCATCTTCCTCTTCCTCCTCCTCCTCCATCTTCCTCTTCCTCCATCTTCCTCTTCCTCCTCCTCCTCCATCTTCCTCTTCCTCCTCCTCCTCCATCTTCCTCTTCCTCCTCCTCCTCCATCTTCCTCTTCCTCCTCCTCCTCCATCTTCCTCTTCCTCCTCCTCCTCCATCTTCCTCTTCCTCCATCTTCCTCTTCCTCCTCCTCCTCCTCCTCCATCTTCCTCTTCCTCCTCCTCCTCCATCTTCCTCTTCTTCCTCCTCCTCCATCTTTCTCTTCCTTCTCCTCCTCTTCCTCCATATTCCTCTTCCTTCTCCTCCTCCATCTTCCTCTTCCTCCTCCTCCTCCATCTTCCTCTTCCTCCTCCTCCTCCATCTTTCTCTTCCTTCTCCTCCTCTTCCTCCATATTCCTCTTCCTTCTCCTCCTCCATCTTCCTCTTCCTCCTCCTCCTCCATCTTCCTCCTCCTCATCCTCCATCTTCCTCTTCTTCCTCCTCCTCCATCTTCCTCTTCCTCCCCCTCCCCCTCCTCCATCTTCCTCTTCCTCTTCCTCCTCCTCCTCCATCTTCCTCTTCCTTCTCCTCCATCTTCTTCCTCCTCCATCTTCCTCTTCCTTCTCCTCCATCTTCCTCTTCCTCCCCCTCCTCCATCTTCCTCTTCCTTCTCCTCCATCTTCCTCCTCCTCCATCTTCCTCCTCCTCCATCATCCTCTTCCTCCCCCTCCTCCATATTCCTCCTCCTCCTCCATCTTCCTCTTCCTCCTCCTCCATCATCCTCTTCCTCCCCCTCCTCCATATTCCTCCTCCTCCTCCATCTTCCTCTTCCTCCTCCTCCTCCTTCCTCCTCCTCCTCCCCCTCCTCCTTCTTCCTCCTCCTCCATCTCCTCTTCCTCCCCCTCCTCATATTCCTCCTCCTCCTCCATCTTCCCTCCTCCTCTTCCTCTCCTCCACCTTCCTCTTCACCCCCTCCTCCATATTCCTCCTCCTCCTCCATCTTCCTCTTCCTCCTCCTCCATCATCCTCTTCCTCCCCCTCCTCCATATTCCTCCTCCTCCTCCATCTTCCTCCTCCTCCTCTTCCTCCTCCTCCATCATCCTCTTCCTCCCCCTCCTCCATATTCCTCCTCCTCCTCCATCTTCCTCTTCCTCCTCCTCCATCATCCTCTTCCTCCCCCTCCTCCATATTCCTCCTCCTCCTCCATCTTCCTCCTCCTCCTCTTCCTCCTCCTCCATCATCCTCTTCCTCCCCCTCCAT
>NW_028234425.1:25174391-25181891 GCF_977035675.1 Penaeus japonicus | reverse complement strand
ATTATCAATCATCAAATTATTTCCCATAGTCTTAAAGCGTTAAAGTGAATTGAATTTCCTCGGGTTTTAATTAAGCGTTTGCTGTATCGAAATTCTTACCATTTAACCTTTTCATAGTGTAGCGTATCAATTGTATGGCAGGGGCCCCGCACTACCAACCCCTTCCTCGAAGCTGGCAAAATGGGATGCAAGTATGAACTTGATCAGACCCCTGCAATTAGATCCCCATGAAATATGGTAGCGTGGAAGAAGGGAATCTGAACAAAAACAGAATGGGGTAGTTCCAGTGTATAGCTCCTCAAGGTTCAGCCTATCAACCATTAAATAGAAAATACACTAAGAGCACTAGATAATATTAATAGATAAAACAAATAAAAGAATAAACAGGTTAATGAAATCCTAAAATTATCAAACTGCCATAAAAATAAGAGCAACTCCAAAGGGAAGTGCTAAGCTAAGGGCTTACTTTAAAAACTAACTAAAACGAAAGAGGGATCATAAATGATCCTCTGGCAAAAGGCCTTACATAAAAGAAACAAATTACTAAAACACGGCAGCATAAGGGTCACTGAAGGTGATTCTAAAAACAAAAACTGAAGAAAAAACAATGGCAAAGGCCAAAAGCTATAACTAAAAGGCAAAGAATTAAAGTTAAAACAAAAACACAGCAAGTCCTGAAGGGATGATAAATGAGAAGTAAAAAAACACAAAGCAAGCAAAACTATAAAAACACAAAACCTCACTGTTAAGATCTATATATATATGTAAAAAGAAATCACGTCCAGCTCCTATTAATAATAAAATGTCAGGATCCCAAGACTTATCTTTTCTTTGCTGGTTTCTTCTGGTAACCGGTGTTTCAGGTGGAAAAGGAGTAACAAAAACTACCGCTGACTGGTATAGACTGACTGTATTTGGTGTAAAACGGGTCATATTTATAAGCTTTGTGACGTCACAGGTCACGTAAAAATAATAAATTCAAAAATAAAATATAATTGCAGTAAAAAAATATGGGGAAGGTTGTCGTCAAACACAATAGAATAAAATCACAAAATAAAAGAGATTTACAATAAAATAATGAGCAAATAAAATACGACATTTGTAAAGGTGTATCTTCACGTCATCATGATTCGACAAAATATTATAAAAACAACTGATAGGAAAATAGAAATACCCCGTAAAACAGCGATTTAAAACTCAATAAAATGACCAATTAAAATAGGAGATAAAAGCAAATACAGACTCGGTAAAACAAAAAGCAAAAAAACTAAGAAAGAAAACGTTTGGTAAGGTAAACTGAAACAAAAACACAAGAGAACTAAAAACAGACAAAAACATGCCATGAGGAAATAAAAACACGACAGAAATATAGTACAAATGCAAAATAATTCTTAAAAAATGCCAAGTCGCCTCCGGACTCCAGAGCTGTGGAAGCGAGAGATCGTAGGTAGGCTCGCATGGAGGGATGAAGAACGGAGGGATTCCTTACAGATTCCTCCCCCGCTCTGGGTCGAAGCAGTCAGCGGAGACCTGAAAAGAAAAGGAAGCCTGAGTCCTGACAAATCAAGTGGAGTGGATAAAGGTTAAAACTGTGATCTCTTACTCACGGAAATATACAAATCCAAACAGTTAACTTTCGGATATAAAGCAGCTTAATCATTCATCCTTACTAGGGCGGCTGCAGTATCCCATGAAGATGGCATCATCTGGCGGTGAAGCAGTACACAGCAGGTGACAACAACAATTAACAGCATCCTTTACTCTCGTGTGGCACACGGCCAACGTCTCACGAAAGTAGAGTCCCTACCACTCTCCAATGAACAGCAATCTTTACTTACATGTGGCACAAGGCCAATAGCTCATGGCAAGTAAAGTCCCTAACATCTGCCAAGACCAAACACTGACAGCATTCTCTACATCTGTGTGGCACAAGGCCAATGGCTCACAAAAAGTAGAGTCCCTATAACATCGAACTGTAGCTTGTGCTGACTCGTAAAACTTGTCTCGCCACGCAGAAATTTCCTAGAAAAATTGTAACAGCATCTCTCAACTCAATGTGGCACTAGGCCAATGGCCCATTGAGATAAGGTCCCTACAAGCTGAAACTGTTGGTTCTGGCTGCCACTATTCTCCTTGAGAAGCAGGATCCCAAACACAGGCTGTGAGAATTGCCACCCAAGGATCATCAGCTTCAGGAAGTTCATCTGGATTCCCTTCTTCATCAGCATATGCCAGTTCTCTGGATGGTTTGTAAGGTCTCAAGTGGTTAAGATGGGCTCGGAGCACCTTACCAGACTCCAGGTGCTGCACTTCAAAAGATACTGGACCCAATCGCTTACAGACACGAGCGGGTCCACGCCACTTTGGTCCTAGTGGACGTGGTACCATTTCTTTGTACCACACGAGGTGCCCTTCCTCTGGAGTAAAGGTTCCTTTTGCGCGTCGGTTATACGCTCTTCCATAAACTTCCCGAGCATCCTTGGAAGCCTCAACAGCAGCACGGCGGGCAGCCTTTAGCCGTTGTTGAAAGGTGCTGTTGTCGTCAAAAACCGCTTCATTTGTTAAGCCCACAGGAAAATATCCATGCCTTCCTGTAAGTAAGTATAAGGGCTGCTCACCAGTAGTCCGATGGATGGCAGAGTTAAGAGCAAGCCGTAACTCTGGTATATATTTGTGCCAACTTCCAGGTTGTTCACCAACAACAGCTCTAAGGGCAGCCTTCACAACACGATTCGTTCTTTCTACGAGGCCATTTGCTTGTGGGTGATACCGAATGGTGAAGTGATGAGAAGCTCGTAAAATCTCCACTAACTCCTCAAACAACTGGGAGATGAACTGACGACCATTGTCTGTCTGGATGACTCGAGGCAGACCGAAGTATGTCACCCAGTGATCAAGGAAAGCACGATGCACTCTTGAAGCGGTGATATCTTTGAGCGGAATCAGCTGAATAAATCGGGTGTGCTGGTCAACAATGGTAAGTACCGATCTCATGGGTGCCTGACTCAGATCTAAAATGTCCATGGAGATCCGCTCTAGAGAGTAAAGAGCTAATGGTGTTTCGGCCATGGGAACCCTTTGGGCAATTCCTTTTGCTTGCTGACACGAGAGACAACTTTCCACATAGCGACGGGTGTCACGCAACATGTTTGGCCAGTAAAACATATTGCGGAGATTGTTGTAGGTGCGATGAATCCCAGGGTGCATCGCAAGAGGTGGCTCATGTGCTGCTTTTATTGCCGAGTCTTGGAGGTCTTCAGGAACACAAACCTGGTATAAGATCCTATCTGGCAAGTGTAGGAGTCGATAAAGAACTCCATCCTTTAGTTCGAAGTCCGAAAGTGGGATAGGCAACTTCCGTTTTGGTACAGTTCCATCACGGAGATATGCCAGGATATCTTGCAACTTCGGATCTTTACTTAGCTCAAGTGCTAGCTTTTGTGGGGACATATCATTAACATCTAAAGTAGCAACATGTCGAGACAGCAGATCAGGAACGTAATTGGTAGGCCCTTCTTTGTATCTTATCTCAAAGTCATAGAATGATAGGTCATGGGCAAACCTAGTCATTCTTGGTGACTTTGTGCGACGCTTGAAAACATAAATGAGTGGCCGGTGATCAGTGAAGATGGTAAACTTCCGGCCGTAAAGATAAGAATCGAAGACGCGAACACCTTCGACCACTGCTAGGGCTTCACAGTCTATTGCAGGATACCGGGTTTCTGGATCTCGCAATTTCCTGCTATAGTAGGCGACAGCATGAGGTGTCCCATCAGCATCTCTCTGGATTAGTGCTGCTCCTACAGCAAGGCTGCTGGCATCAGTATGCAGCTCAAAAGGGGCAGAGAAGTCTGGTTGACGAAGAACTGGTGCAGAAACAAGACGTTCCTTGAGGTCACTGAAAGCTTTCTGCTGGTCTTCTCCCCATAACCAAGACTGACCTTTCTTTAAGAGAAGATGCAGTGGTGCAGCTAGGGTTGCGTATCCTTGAATATGTTTCCTGAAAAACCCTGTGGCACCAAGAAAACGACGAACCTCCTTGATAGTTCGGGGTGCAGGGGTTTCCATAATGGCAGCAACTTTATCACGATCTGGCTGGACACCCTCAGGAGAGATTGTAAATCCCAAGAAGTTGATGGTGGTAGCGGCAAAGCTGCACTTCTCAGAATTCAATTTTATGCCAGCTGCTGTGAGAAGCTTCAGCGTTTCCTCCAGATCTATCAGGTGTTGAGAAAAGCCTCTGGAGTAAATGATGATGTCATCCAGATAAGCTAGCGTATGGCGCCCTAGGACCGAGGAAAGGACGATGTTCATAGTCCTCTGGAATGTGGTTGGTGCTGTGCTGAGGCCAAAGGGGAGCCTCTTAAACTGGAAGAGCCTGTAGCCATCACTAAAGGCAGTCTTTGCTCTATCCTCTGGATGGACCTCAACACTCCAATATGCTGCCTTAGCATCCAAGGTGGTGAAAGTATCTGTTGGGCCTAACTCATCAATGAGTTCATCAATGCGAGGTAGTGGATATGTGTCGCCTGTGGTGACTGCATTTAAATTACGGTAATCTACACAAAACCGGAGTGATCCACCCTTCTTCTTAACCAACACCACAGGGCTGAGCCATGGTGATGTTGAAGGCTCAATTACACCTTGCCTGAGCATGGAGTCACACTGTTCTCGGATGATACTGCGGGTTGCCTGAGGGAGCCTCCATTGCCGAGTGCACACAGGAGCGGCATCACCAGTGTTAATCTGGTGTTGAACACCTGGAATGTGACCAACTGCTTCCTCTCCCCCATCAAAAAGAACCTGGTAGCGATGAAGGAGTGACTGCATCTCCTGGCGCTGGGCTTCTTCCAAGTGCTGTAGATCTGGCGCAAGTCCTTCTGAGCCTTGATGAGGTAGATCCTTCAGACCTTCCACTGCTTCCACTGCAGCAAGGGCCAATGAAGGTGGTAGTTCATCTGGAAAGAGCTCCTGGCCGTCACAGTAGCCAAAATCTTCCAGACCATACATCTGATCAAAGAGGTCTTCTTCCCATGAAAAGTCTGCCGCTTCCTGACTGTCCTCCCAGAACTCAGCTTCTATAGGATCTGTATTCCCAGCAGCAACTGGATTCTGTGGCACAGCTTGTGATGTGTCTGTGGTGTAGATTTCTTCAACAGCAGTGACAGTTCCCAAGCGTGTTCCCTGTGTCAGTCGTACAGGTCTTGCCGTATGATTCACTACCCACACAGGGCAACGGCGTTTAGAGGCTGTAGTAACTAAGTAGGGAGAGGTGCACACAGCTGAAACTTGGGGCATCAGAAGAATATCTCCATCACTAGGGCCAGACTTCTCGATCGTACCCTCCAGGAAACGCCCAGTATGTGGTGGGAGCTCCGTGGTCTGTCGGAGGTGTACTGTAGCAGATGAAGGGTCCTTGGTGGATTGTGAAACAGCAGAGGAAGACGAGGAACTGCATCTAATCAAAGCAGGATCTGTTACCATTGGCGAATCTTCCACATTTACAAGACAGAGCTGTAATGAACAGACGTCAGTGTAGGTGACGGAAAAAGTCCGACCTTCCAGGGTGAGGCATGCCCAGTTGTCTTGCAAACTGGATGACAGGCTGAAAGAAGTTCTTCGGAGTAGGTCCATTCCTAGGAGGATGTCACCAGGAAACTGGACATCGCACACAGTTACTTGATGGCGTATTTTCAAGTCAGCATCGAGGCAGAAGGTCAAGGTTACTTCACTACAGGCATCCAGAGACTTGCCTGTTACACCTCTAAGTTGATGGGTCGTTTCCTTCCGACGTAAGCAACCTTGGGGATCAATCAGCTGAAGGGTCTGTGGCTTGATGATTGTAACCTCTGAACCTGTGTCGATGAAGCATACAGCGGTAGCATCATCAACGGTGAAAATCTGGTGATTGACTGTCATCATGTCTGATACCATTACGCGAATTCCAAATTCGTTGCGCAGCTTCAGCCATTTGGGTAGGGCTCCCATCCTCCTTCAGGGCATGGAAGTCTCGCAGCCAAGCTGGAATGCCGCTAAGAAAAACTCTCCTGACTAACTCGGCAGGATCTCCTATGGCTTCACGATGATCACGATATCCCTGATATACACTACCCTCAAGCTGAAGGAAGTAGTCCATGGGGGCCTGTCCTGAGGTCATACGATTTTCATAAAGGACCTTATAAAAATCTGCAGCGGTATAAGTGCCTCGGAACTTACTGCGTAAAGCTGCTTTGAAGGTCTCCCATTCCGCGATGTGATCAAAGAGAGGAGAGTTTATGATCAACTCGGCAGGACCTCTGCAATTCGCACGGGCTGCTTGAATGTAGGCCTCTGAAGTGGATGGTTTTACCACATTCTCTATAGCCCGTATCCACCCTTCAATCTCTTGATTCTTTTTAAGAGGCTGAGAGGCAGTTGCATCACCTTTGAAAAGAGGCACCTTCTCCTTGGTGAACACGTATGATACTTGGGTGGTGCTGGAGGCTTGTGCAGATGGACAGTGGGTGCTGGTACAATCTCTGCAGTGCGGTACCTGACTTCTAGAACACCTTCCTGCATCCACTGAGGGCTGGTGTGACGAAACTGGAGGCAAATGATATTGCTCCGGCTGTGGCTGCAAAGATGGGAGGCACCCAACACGTTCAGGAGTGTTGGGCCGGCTACGTGGGAAGGGCTGCGGTGGTGCACGAGGAAGATGGATACCACCCGTGGCAGGTGGATGCTGATGGCTACATGAATGACGACTGACCACGTCACCGGTAGTAACCTGGCTGGCTACAGGAAGTGTTGCAGCAGTGTGTGCAGTGCGACGCAAGTCCGCTAGTTCACTCTCTCGTGCCCGAAGCTGAGCCTGTAGTTGCTGAATTCGCTGGTCACGATCATCCAACACTACTTGCTGCTGACGTTCGGCATCCTCGCGTACAGGGACTTCAGATTGGATGTCCTGTTGAGCACGTCGATCACCATCCAGCTCACCATCACGTTCTTGCAGTTGCTGACGAAGCTGCCGGATCTGCTCATCCCTCTCTGCTACCGCATTCTGCTGTTGCCGCTCGAACTCCACGCGCTCATCAGCTTGTTTTCTAGCTTCATCTGCTCGCTCCTGCTCCCTAACATTATCCTCATACCTTTGAAGCCGTGCGTCGAGTTGATTGTTTTGCTCTTTGTATTCACGGACTTCGTCAACCAGAGCGTTTACCCTATCCAGAACTTCCCTGAACATCGTAATTTCGGTCGCCATCACTTGAACTGCTTGCCTTACTTCTGGGTTGGAGCCACCAGCGACCACAGGCAGGAGATGAAGCTCTGAAGTTGCACTGGCAGGAGATGGATCACGGGACGTGGGCTGGCTGTTAGAACGGAGGTTTCTGCGCTGCTGGAACCGTTCGTTTCTCCTTCGCCTCTCTTGATCTCTGGTCATACTGGTACGACCTTAGATAGCATACATCGGAGCTGCTTTGTAAATGACGACCGTAAACTATCCAAGGTTTACTGAACAAA
>NW_028234425.1:25131891-25141891 GCF_977035675.1 Penaeus japonicus | reverse complement strand
CTTCAGGAATGCAGAGTAACTTGCCAGCATACCATGTAGCTGTAAACACTTAGGGCAAAATCTTCTTCAGGCGTTCTAAACGGGGATTCTCCAGAGCTTCCAACGAGTAATGACTTGGAATAGGGATCAAGGAGCGGTGATCCGTCATTACAGTGAAGTTCTGTAGGCCTATTTGATAAAACCTACATTTTGTTATTGTCCATACAAAAGCTAACACCTCCAGTTCTATGGTGGCATATCCAGTCTCAGCATCAGTTGGAAATCGAGAGCCAGGCTGAATTAGACGTAAGCGGTCCTGACTATGGTCCTGGAGGAGTGCATATCCAATACCACAGAGGCCTAAGGCATTTACTTAAAGGACGGTGGCCAGGTTTGGGTCGAAGAATGCGAGAACAGGTGGACTGGAGAGCTATTTTGAGGTGTTGAAAACTTGCATAATGTTCGTCAATCCCAATGAATATTCTCTTAAGACTCATCATGGGAGGTGTAATGGCTAGGTTGCAGAGGTGCTGTCAGGGGTAAATTCTGCCAGCTGGTTGACCAGACCCAAGAATGATCTTCGGTCAGTCAAATTGACAGGAGTCAATTTGACTTTTTCTTGATCAGGCAATATACCTTCTCCTGAGAGGGTATATCCACAGAGATTCAAATTTGGTTCAGCAAACAAATTTGCGGCACCTTGTGAGCATTTTTGAACAAAATAAGGATGCGCTGAATAATGTCCATCATAAAGCAACCATCCACTGTGATAAAGGAGATTGCAGGCTGCTCCTGGAAATACCTAGACTAGACATCAATAATTGTAACATCAGTAAACAGGTTGATATAGGAGAGGAAACTAATGGGTTGAGGCGATGACAACTGTTGTTCTGCATTTCATGAGAATTCCTAGAGTTAGAGGAACCACTATTATTTGTATGTCCTCACTGGCTTTTGTCCTTCGCCTTACAGAACTGGTTGTAGTGTCCAATGTGACTACAAAGGCGGCATTGGGCTTTGCTAGCAGCACACTTGACTGTCCTGGCTAAATGTCCTTTATGGCCACAGCTGTCATATGTATTATCGTTGGCAGGGCATTAATGACCGCCGGGTGCCGGCCACAGCCGGCGATCGTGAAAAATGCGTATTGCCGGGCGCCGGCGTGGGCCGGCGATCGGGACATTGGCGTCCCGCCGGTGTCGCCGGCCCTGCGCGGCGATTTTAACGCTTTTTCCCAAGAGTAAATTTGCCATTTATTTCTCTCCCACCGTAAAAGGCAAAGTCGGGGGGGTAGGGGGGGGGGTAAAGAAGAGGAAAACGAAAGAAAATCGGCGGAGTTTTTTTCAAAGAGAAAATAAGGAGTTTTTCTTTCTGGTCACCCTAAATTGCAAATGGAGGGTAGAGGGGGCTGTGGGGGTGGGCTAGGGGGGTAATGGGGGGTAGGGGAGTAAAGGGAGGGTAGAGGGGGCTAGGGGGGTAATGGGGGGTAGGGGAGTAAAGGGGGGGTAGAGGGGGCTGTGGGGGTGGGCTAGGGGAGTAAAGGGGGGGTAGAGGGGGTAAAGAAGAGGAAAAGGAAGGCGGAGTTTCTTCTGTAAATGAGGGGGGTATGTGGGCGTGACTATGATGTAAATTGCTTGTTAGTCAGGTGATAATGATGATTATAGTGATGTTAGTAGCTAGTTTGATAATTGGGGAACAAAAGGTTGACCTGACCGAGCATATAAAAGGGCGGAATTTTGCTCAGTACATCAGACTCGTGTCTGAGACTCTTAAAGGCTCACACCTTGGTGAAAACCCAGCAACAACAAAGTGAAAGTCTTGTGCCACTTGAGTTACCCTGGGTTACGGGGCCTCTTGTCACACTTGGCATTTGTTGTATCTGAGTTATTTAACGTAAGAAAGTAAAGTAAATACTGTTTTTACAGACTTTTTGCACTTTTAGTGCTTTGCCTGCACCCTCAGTGCTTTTGTTTTTGCAGGTGACACGAGAGTATAGTAGTAGTAGCCAGCCCCCACCCCAGACCCGCAGCACTCTTCTACCACAGGGTAGCCCTTACAGGCTGTGACCCCTGGGTAGGGAGGCCCAGTAGTCTGGGGCGTCCTTTGGGCGCAACTTTTTGCTTTCCCTTTTTTTTTTCATTTTTACGTGTGACCTTCCTGAGCCTACCGGAGTTTACCTTGTAAGCTCCAGTATTCGCTTGGGGGGTGGGCATTTTTCTTACCGTCCCTCGCACTTGGCAGGTTCGGCGGTAGGGAAGTGTCTTCCACACAACTCCGATCCCTTAGTTGGTACTGGAGAACGCAACCAGGCTTCAACTAGGGGGGGGCGAGGACGTGTAACGACAAGACTGTTTATTTTTTTGTATCCTCTCTTAGCTATTGGGATTAGGTTGATACAATAGTTAAGGGAAAGGTAGTCCTCTCAGAACAACGGGCTTTGGCCCAGGGTTCGGACCTAGTCCGACACCCGAGTATGATTGATCCCCCGGCTACCCTTCTTCCTCCCCAAGGAGGAGGGGCGACTCCTAAACTTTCTAAGACAACTTTGACCAACAATGGAACCCCGACTAACGACCGACCCAGAAGACCATTTATTGATATCCCTCCAGAGAACGCAAGGTGTGTGAACATAAGATGCGTGAATGAAAATCAATCGCTGAAAAATGTCAACCCCTTTATCATTAAGAAGGTCCTTGATGGTCAAGTGGAAGGCACTTTTGATTTTGTCCGAAAATTGCGAGATGGTAGCCTCCTTGTGAAAGTACAATTTAAATCTCAGGTTAAGGATTTGCTTAGACTGACGCAAATTCATGACCTTCAAGTTAAAGTAACTATTCCTGTTGGCCCAAATACCTGTAAGGGAGTAATCTTTCATAGAGATTTGAGGACAATGGAAGAAAGGGAAATTCTTAAGGCCATGAAAGACCAAAGCGTAGTAGAGGTAAATTGTATGACAAAGAAAGATGGAGATGTGCGAGTAAAAACCGGATTGTGTTTTTTTACTTTTTCCTCACCCAAAATTCCAAGTACTGTAAAAGTTGGATATGAGATCGTCCAAGTTCGACCCTATATCCAAAAACCAATGCGTTGCAATAGATGCCAAAAATTTGGACACACCTCATTACGACGCAATGATAAAGATACAGACAAATTCATATGTGGTAAATGTGCTGGAGCCCATGATACTACTACATGCACCGAAAAGTCACTCAAGTGTGCTAACTGTGGAGGTCCCCATCAGTCAGGCTCTGCTGAATGCAGCAGCCTGAAGACGGAGACTGAGACATTGGCATACATGAGAGAGCACGATGTTAGTTACCGTGAGGCCAAGAAGAAAGTTGACGGTTTGGTAAGCAAACCCAATACTTCTTACGCCTCAGCAGTAAGCAACAACGTTTCCAGTGCAAGCAGTATTAATCAGCAGCTCGCAGCTAAGGACCAGGAAATTTCCGAATTGAAGGAAACAGTTAAAAATTTAATGAATCAAGTTAAAGAATTGACTAAAACAATAAAGGAAATTGCTGAATCAACCCAGCAAAAAAAGCATCATAAAGAGGATGATACCAAATCACAATCTGGATCACACCTCTTAGTCCCTACTAGAACTTCGTCTGGTAGTTGTTCTGCTCGTAAGAGCAGATCATCTACCGGGCGTCTCTCTAGCAGAGGGGAGCAGTCCATGGAGGCTACTGTCTCCAAAAATTCCCGAGAGAGGCCCTCGGGAAGCGAGGGAGAGGAGGAGGCGCCTCCCTCCCAAAAAAAGAAAATAAAAACCGGCGGACAAGGCACTTCCAAACCCCATAAAACGTAATCCACGTGTATACCATTATACAATGGAACTGTCGAAGTCTTAGATCAAAAATAAACTCCCTTAGATTATTAGCCTCGTCCTATGCTCCCGATATTATCGTTCTACAAGAAAGCCATTTAAACGACCAAGTCTCTGACGAGGTCGTATCGCTAAGAAACTACCATCTTTGTAGAAAAGAGTCGCCATGTACATCCACCAAAATCTCCCTTTCACTGAAGTGACGATTAATTCTACTTTGGAACACGTCGCATGCAAAGTAAAATTCAATAACACGTATCTGACTATATGCTCAGTTTACTGTCCACCTGATAAAATGGTAATCTATGATGAGCTTTTTGCTATTCAGGACAGTCTGCCAAACAATAAATTAATTCTAGGTGATTTTAATGCTCGTCATACATCATGGGGTTCCCTGCAGGTGAATGGTAGAGGTGAGCAAGTAGTTAAGTTGATCAACGACTCTGAACTGGTTCTTCTAAATGATGGTAGTCCAACGCGAATAGACGATAATACCGGTAATTTGAGCTTTATTGACCTATCACTGGTCTCTTCAACACTAGCAGCCAAGTGCCTGTGGCACACCATTGACGACTCGTTGGGAAGCGATCACCTTCCTATTTGTATTCAATATTCATGCGACACCACGAGGACGCCTTCAGCACCCAAATTTAACGTAAAAAGAGCAGATTGGGTCGCCTTCACAAGGAGCGTCAAGCTCGAAGTTGTTGGAGAAACCATTGATGATAAAGTAAACAGTGTTCAAAATTGTATTATAAATGCAGCAATGGCAACCATCCCTAAGACTTCGACAGATAGCGTTAAGCATAGAGTTCCATGGTGGACACCAGATTGCCGCAGGGCGCTATGTGAACGAAATAGGGCCTACAGGCTTTTCCACAATAATATCACAAACGAGAACTTTCGCAATTACAAACAAGCGAGAGCTAGGGCTCGAAGAACAATCAGACAAGCCAAAAGAGACTCCTGGCGAAGCTTTGTCTCTACAATTAACAGCAATACCAGCATTGCAGAGGTTTGGTCCACTGTCAACAAAATCAATAAAAAAAGAACATCATTAAAAATCAAAAACATCACTCATGAGGGAAATGAATATGATTCACCTAGAGACATTGCTAACATAATCGCCAGGCAGTTCTCTTATACAAGCAGCTCGGAAAACTACAATCCTGCTTTCCTGACCACCAAGGAAGCATCCGAGCTGCAACCAATTCACTTTGCCACAGGAGATGACTTTGATTATAATAAAGATCTTACAATGAACGAGCTTGTCCGAGCCCTAGAAGCCTGTAGAGGAACATCCCCAGGCCCCGATGAGATTCGATATGAGATGATGAAGCATCTTAATCATGATGACATGATTAAGTTGCTAGAAGTGTACAATGATATTTGGAAAAGCCAGACTTTTCCAAATTCATGGCATTTCGCCCACATCATTCCCATATTGAAAGGAGGGGGAAATCCCAAATCCGCTATATCTTACCGCCCAATTGCGTTGACAAGTTGCTTATGCAAGGTCATGGAAAGAATTGTTAATAGTAGGCTATTGCATTTTTTAAATACCAGGAATTTACTAGTTGACGAGCAGTGCGGCTTCCGAAAGGGACGTCAAACTCTCGATCAACTAGTAAAACTGGAAAGTCATATTCATGAGGCATTTGCCAAAAAGCATTTTTTTATTTCAGTATTTTTAGATATAGAAAAAGCCTACGACATGACATGGCGACATGACCTACTCAGAAAACTTTATGCTTTCGGATTACGTGGAAATTTGCCTTGTTTTATCCAAAATTTCATATCTGACAGAACGTTTTCTGTCAAATTATTTTCTGACAATGTCACTTTCTCGGACATTTTTGTCCTGGCAAACGGGGTCCCACAAGGAAGTGTCTTGTCACCAACATTATTTTTATGTATGATTAATGACATTTTACCAGCTCCTCCTCGGAATCTTAAATACTCACTATACGCCGATGACTGTGCATTATGGCACTCCAGCAGTAATGCAGAGTTCTCGGCAAATCAGATCCAATTGGCACTGGATATGATTCATAACTGGGGCCTCCAGTGGGGTTTTAAGTTTTCCATAAGAAAGAGTATTGGAGTGGTCTTTACACATAGGAGAAAGCCCAACATCAGGCTAACTCTAGACAACCACCCAATACCTATTCAAAATTCAGCTAAATTTCTTGGCCTACTCTTTGATAGTAGATTAAATTGGAAAGACCACATTGGTCAGTTAAAGAATAAATGTCAAAAAGCACTCAATTTATTAAAGTGCATTTCTGGACACAAATGGGGAGCTGATAGAAAGTCTTTACTGATGTTATATAAATCCCTGATTAGATCTAAAGTAGATTATGGGTCAATCGTGTATGGCTCGGCAACGAGCTCAACTCTGAAAGGACTGAATGTTGTGCAGAATGCGTGTTTACGTGTCTGTCTTGGAGCCCTTAAGTGCACTCGCATTGAGCGCCTGGAGGTAGAGTCGGGAGTACCTCCCCTCCGTCTCAGACGCGGCCAGCTTGCGCTGACTTACGCCGCTAAAATAGCCAGGCAGCCCCAACATCCTAATAGGGATGTTTTGCGCCGGCAGATAGGCCCACAGCACCGCGGCGGAAAGCCTCTGTGCAATAGACTCGAAGACCTCAAAGATAAAGTCGGTATAGATCTCTCTACTATCGATACCCTGGTTCATTCAAATATAGCGCCGTGGGAAACCCCCAATTTTACCATTGTGGTAGACTGGCTACCATCAGTCAAAGCCACGGTACCGGAGGCGGAGGTACGCCAGCGGTTCAGAGAGATCATTATTAAACATCTTTCCTTTTTTCATTTGTATACCGACGGGTCCAAGACAGACGAGTGTGTGGGTGCGGGTGTATGGTCGACTGAATGTCAGTTGAGATTTCGATTGCCGAATCATACATCGATATTTCTTGCTGAACTTTTTGCAATAGATAAAGCTTTAGATTTTGCCCTATCGACGACCCACGATAGAATAGTCATATTTTCAGACTCACTAAGTTAAATTAAAGCTATTAAATCTTTAGAAACTACCAAAAATGAATTACAGGGTAATATCATTCGTAAGTTACATAGTGCCAATAAATCAATCAAGCTGATATGGGTACCTGGACACTCGGGTATCCATGGCAATGAACAGGCTGACAAATTAGCCGGGTCGACTGGTGATCTGGAGCCTGGCATTGTCCGCACAGATCTCAGGTGTTTTGTCTCTTTTATAAAAGCAAAAATCCATCTCCTGTGGCAAAGTGAGTGGACCGACCTCACAATAAACAACAAACACAAAAAAGAAATAAAACAGTGGGACACAGCCCACAGAAAAAACAGAAGGGAGGAGGTGGTGTTGGCAAGACTTAGGGTCAATGCCACAAGACTGACTCACCTTACTCCCTATATCGAGAAAAATTTCCCTTTACAGTGTGGATACTGCAATAGAACCATGACCATACCACACATCCTGACATCATGCAATAAATATAACAATCAAAGACAAAAAATAAAAAACTATTTACAAATTAAAAATATAGAATGCAATATAGAAAATACATTATCTGACAATGAAAAAATAATCAGTAAAGTAATCACTTTTCTAAAGGAGACAAAACTTTATGACCTTCTATAGATTGATGAGATAAAATGGAAACATTGGCTTAATGACCTTGGCATGTGCCGCTGGTTGATAGCCAATAAATCCAACAAGTAAGTAAATCCAACAAGTCAGTACATCATTGCTTGACTTTGACTGCTATAACCATGTCACGCGCTCTCAGAGTAAATCGCTCCCGATCTTCGAGGTACTCGCCGGCCGCACGTGTCTTACGGTTCGATGAGGACCCTGATGATCCCCAGCCTTCGACGTCGGGAAGACCGACAATGAAGAATGCCCCTTCTCCTCACCACTACCTCTTCCAGACCACGCCAGGTCGAAGCGAGGAAGTGGAGATGAGCGAACCTGATCTTGAGTATCCTGTGATGTCCGACTGTGAGTTGGAGGACGACTCTGATTCGGACTTCGACCCTGAGGAGCTGGATACTGATGACGGTGACGACTGGGAGGAACTGGAGTATGTCTCTGGTCTTGACAGCTCCATTGACTCCGACCAGCCGCTCTCCGTCACTCTCGAACGCCTCGCAAAGGAGAACGCCCCTGGAACCTCACGCTTCGAGTGGAAGAAGGAGAATGTACCTCGCCGCTTTGCTTTTGCTGGCCGCCCGGGCGTCAAGCTTGACTACCTGAGCGCGGACTCATCGACGAAGGAGTGTCACGGATGTCGCGGAGCTTCAGAGGTACCTGGGGCTTCGCATGCTCATGGGTTTCCAGCCCCGCCCTTCCTTCCGTGACTACTGGTCGACGAACCCGCTCCTTCGGTGTTCCGTTTTCCCGGAGACGATGACCCGTGATGGTTTTGATGCCATCACGGGGCACCTTCACTTTTCGGATAACGAGGACCCCTGCGCTGCCGACGACCGTTTGTGGAAGTTCCGGCCCGTCATTGACTGCTTCGGGGAGCAGTTCAAGACCGTCTTCACGCCGGAGCAGAAGGTGACTGTCGACGAGGGTCTCTTCGCCTACAGAGGACGTCATGGTGCGGTGCAGTTCATCACGTCAAAGAGGGCACACTTTGGCCTCAAGGCGTACAAGTTGTGCGCCAGCGATGGCCCTGCTGCGGGGTACACCTCTGCCTTCAAGGTGTACATGGGTCAGGACCGCGGCACCTTGCCGGCGTCCATGAAGGCCGTGACCGACCTCATGAGCGCCGCCTCCCTCTTTGACAAGGGGTATGAGCTGTACACTGACAACTGGTACAGCTCCCCCACTCTCTTCCATCACCTGCAGGCCCGGAAGAAGAACGCGGTGGGGACAGTCCGTCTCAACCGCAAGTTCATGCCGAAGGACCTGAAGGTAACGAAGAGGGGTCAGATAGACTCGCGGTCAACAGCGACGGGGATGTTGGCCTTATCATGGAAGGATCGGAAGGATGTGAATATTCTCTCGACGATCCACCGCAGCGAGTCTGTCGACCTGCCGCTGAATCGCCGTGGAGAGGTCCGCACGAAGCCAAAGGTTGTTGTCGATTACAACGTCGGCATGAAGGGCGACGGACCAGTTGGCACGCTCCTATGAGCTCCCTAGGAAGTGCCACAAGTGGTATCAGGTCCTGTTTTACCACTTGATCGACACGGCGGTGGTGAACAGCTTCCTTGTTCACCGCTACCTCGGCGGAAGAATGACCCACCTCGAGTTCCGACTGCAACTCATTGAGAGTCTTATCAGTGCTGCAGCCGGACAGCCGCCACCACCACCTGGCAGAAGAACTCCCCTTCGACGTGGACTTCACCCCCGCCACGATGGGCACACGCTCGTCGCAACCCCCAGCTATCGTCGCTGCAGGAAGTGTAGGATCGCGAGAGGGAAGAGGAAGGAGGTGAAGTTTATGTGTGCACAGTGTGACGTCGGACTGTGCCCAGAGGAGTGCTTCAATGGGTAGCATAACATCTGATACCTATGCTGTTCCAGAGCTTCTTCCGACCATCTTGGAAGATGGCGTTTTCCCCATTTTTGGGGAGCAAAAAATCAATAAAGAGATAATGTGTTTGGCATCCCTATACCCCTATGAGAAAGAATAAAGACTATTGTACACGACAAACATCCAAAAAATAATTCCCAGTTAGCGTAGCCCGACAGACTGACCTCTAAAAATAAATAAACTTTATTTTATAGTACGTAAAGATAAAAAGATTAGTCATAGAAAGCCACACAAGAAAGCATGAAAGTTACTCCGGCCCGATAGGCGAACTCACCTAACCGAGTTACACCCCCTGGCATATCGATACAACACCGTTTTCTATGGCCCGGCGAGAGCGTCGCGCAGTTTTTCAGCCCGGCGGCATTGGGTTAATGAGGGCCATGCTAATGAGGACAACCTTGACAAAAACTAGCTGGCATCAGTGTCAATATTGGTGGTGAAGTCTTCTCACGTCCCTTATTCTTCTAATCCCTCTTGGACATGGTTAAGTGAAGCACCTCTTGAAGCACGTATGGAGGAGGTAGTACTCCTACCTGATTCATAGGCTCGGCAGGTGGTGGTGATGTCTTGTAGAGAGACAATGGTGTCCAAAGAATAAGCTTCCGCACCAGCTCTTCATCTTAGACACTCATCAGGA
>NW_028234425.1:25109391-25121891 GCF_977035675.1 Penaeus japonicus | reverse complement strand
CTGTAAATATGATTATTATTCATCCTAACTATCATTAATAGTATCATTATGACCATTACTGCCGTTACTATTATATTATAGTTACTATGCCGTTTATATTATAGTTACTATTATACATTATAGTTATATTATAGTTACTATCATATTATAGTTACTATGCCTATTATAATGTTACTACTATATTATAGTTACTATATTTTTGTTACTATTATAGTGTTATCATCATTAACATCACTATTATTGTAAAGTACAGTAATGTATGGCATATGATTTCCATCACTGCAAAATTTAGATTTTCTTTCATTATAATGATATCAACATACACACACAAACACGCACACAAACACATACACAAACAAACACACACACACAAACACAAACAAAACACAAACAAACACACACACAAACACATGCAAACCATAAAAAAGCCTTACACACGAAAAGTGAAGGGTCCGCCTCACAACTCAGCGGTTATAACAAGGCCTCTCCATCAAAGTGAGTGGCAAGAGCAACCAGTACTGCTATCGTTGGGCTGCTGTGTCTGTTTTATGACTACATTTGAGCCTCGCGAACTTGTAATGTACGTATACAAAGATACAAATATGTTATATATATATATATATATATATATATATATATATATATATATATATATAGAGAGAGAGAGAGAGAGAGAGAGAGAGAGAGAGAGAGAGAGAGAGAGAGAGAGAGAGAGAGAGAGAGAAAGAGAAGGACAGAGAGATAGAGAGAGAGAGAGAGAAATTTGCACAATAAGTATAGACAGATAGCATAAATTGCAAAAGCAATAATGATATATTTACCTGTATCTGTGTCTGTGTGTGTATATGTGCGTATGAATAAATGTGTACGTGTTTGTTTGTATGTGTGTGTATGTGCTTTTCAGGTAAGTTGTAACACAGAGGTTAACTGCAGCTAGACCATAGGAAATAAAGCTCATTTCTAGAAGTTTGGAAGATATTTTGTATCTCTTTCAACAGGGAAAAGAAGAATACATATTTCTTGTTTGTAGTTTCTTTAGTTTACCCTTGCATTTTGCTGACTATGTGGTTCGCTAATTTGTTACGTGTATTGGAAGGAAGATCAGCCATGCATAAAAAAAGATGTTCTATGTTCACAGTTCTTCCTTCGTGGCGCTGGGTGTGTGTACGCAGGACATAAATCTAAAATAAACTCGTGTAAAGTGTTTACACAACCTGCCTCGTCTACAGCACTGTGTAAAATAGGCACAAGATGTTGTTTGTGCGGGGAATTTGTACTTCTTGCAATGGCTGTTGTCGGAGAAAACACTTCAAATTTCTCTCCTTCTTTTTCTTAGGTATGATCTGAATGATACTACTTCAATTGCGAGCTTTCGTCTTTATTTCTTATATATATAGGTTAAAAATCATGTCAAATGGGAAAAATATGAAAAAGAAAAATGTAATAGAAATAATTGAAAATAATACAGCAGACACAAAAAAAATCTAAATTTTTGTGTAATATTTGCATATTTATATATTCTAATTCTTTACATTTTTTTTCTCGCGGTTCAGTTGAATGGGTAGACTAAAGAAGGGATGTCAATCAGTCAAGGGTCTATATGAGTCACGAGTCAATAAGGATTCCTGGTATTAATCGACAGTATCAGTTAGCCCCCTGATGAAACTACAACGGGGATTTCATTTTATCTTTTGAAACTTGTACACAAAATCACCATCATCATCTCCATTACCATCATCATCATCACTATTATCATCTTCATCACCCTTATTAACACCATCATCACAATCATCACTAATACCATCATCATCATCACAATCATCACTAATACCATCATCATCATCACCATTATCATCCTCATCACATCTTCATCACTATAGTCACCATTGCTAACACCATTACCACCATCAACATCATCATCACCACCATCCCCATCACCATCATCATTATCATTGCTACTAACTATCCCACTTATCACCATTATCTCTTCAGTCCCACTTTCTTTTCCCAAGGTCCCGCTTGGCCATAATAGATCAAAGGCAAAATGACTAAGAAACGCATTAGTGATCGAATTCGCCATCTAAATCAACATGCAGATATATTGGTCTGAATTACCTTTCCTTTGGAGACAAATTGGTTATATAAGTCATTTCGAGAGTGAGATGGAATTGGTTTTATTGGTTTTGTGGTTGAGTGTTTGTCTGGTTGTGTGTTTGTCTGGTTGTGTGTGTGTGTTAGTAGGTGTGTGTGTGTGTGTGTGTGTTTGTCTGATTATGTGTGTGTGTGTGTTTGTCTGATTATGTGTGTGTTTGTAAGTGTGTGTGTGTATGTGTGTTTGTCTGATTATGTGTGTGTTTGTAACTATGTGTGTGTGTGTGTTTGTCTGATTATGTGTGTGTTTGTAGGTGTGTGTGTGTGGTGTCATTTCCGTATTTCAGGTTTATTAGTCTCCTATTTAGTAAGATTACAAGCAAATATAGCAAAAGTGATACTATTGTTTCTTGAGAACTGCAAAAAGAGACGATACATAAGAAATATCCTAAACAATAATTATATGATTAATATTATAAACTAATATTAGTAACAGCGTATTTGAATATATAAGGATAACGACCCTATTTCTAGCAGTTCTTTAAGACAGCATCCATGAAAAGTTACCAATGCACATGCGTTTTCCCTTTATCAAATTACTGAAAACGATAACCTTAAATCAAGCAGAGTTAGAAGTGTCAGAGAAACACCTTGTTAACTAAAGGTATTTGATAACCTAAACTATGTCGTCTAGGATTGTTTTTGTGACCTAAGGTCATGGACTCAAACTAAGTATACAGTCATAGGACTACTGATACGGGTAGTTTTGTCAAGCCATGAAAATCATGAAAATGTGTGTGCATGTGCGTGTGTAACAAAAAGAATTATTATTTTATTTATTTTTTTTATGTTAGGGAGAGTACAGGGAAGGGTGAACGGAGAAAAAAACTTCCAAAATTAATTTCCCTTAATCTGAATTAGACAACCAAAGAACGTCTGTATTTTTTCATCCGTAGGCTCAAAGAAATCGTGGGATGTATTTGATAGAGCATAAAATTCTTTACCGGGGAATGAGTCCACCCAAACACAGCATTTTGTTAACTATACTACATTTAACGAAAAAAAAAGTCTTATCAATAGAATCTGTTTACTGCAAACAACAATTTTCCTAGCAAAAGAATGTTGTTATAATTAACTTCTTAAAAAATAAAAATGCTCGATTTCTCAACGATCACATTGAGATTGCATGAGGGTTTTGTCCCAGAATATATTGCCTTCGATTCCATTCTCATAAAACTGGAATCCCAAAGAAGTGAAAGATCTGGCTGGATCTTAGCCTACTCATTGCAATTTTGGGGGAAACAGTGATATATATAAAGGAAAAATCGGTGATACATATATGGGAGAAATCGGGGAAAACATATATATATATATATATATATATATATATATATATATATATATATATATATATATATATGAGAAATCGGGGGAAACAGTGACATATATATATATATATATATATATAATATATATATATATATATATATATATATATATATAGTAGGAGAAATCGGGGAAACAGTGATATATATATATATATTGGAGATATCAGGGGAAACAGTGACACACACACACACACACACACACACATATATATATATATATATATACATATATATATATATATATATATATATATATGTATATATGGGAGAAATCGGGGGAAACAGTGATATATATAAGGGAAAAATCAGTGATATATATATATATAATATATATATATATATATATATATATATATATATATATGTATATATATATATATATATATACATATATATATATATATATATATATATATATATATATATATATATATATATATATATATATATGGGAGAAATCGGGGAAACAGTGATGTATGTATGGGAGAAATCGGGAGAAACAGTGACATATACAGTATATATGGGAGAAATCGGGGAAACAGTGATATATATATATATATATATATATATATATATATATATATATATATATATATATATAAATATAAATATATATATATATATATATATATATATTTATATATATATTTATATATGTATATATATATATATATTTATATGTATATATATATATATATATATATATATATATATATATATATATATATATATATGGGAGAAATCGGGAGAAACAGTGACATATATATATGGGAGAAATCGGGGGAAACCGTAGTGCAGAAGTGATACTAGTAATCGAACAAGCAATACTAGTAGAGGTATTTGTATCTATCACTGGATCTTTCTAATTATGAGAAATGTTATTTTGATGAGATTCTAGCCAGAAAGAGTGAGATTAATTTTTTTAAGCTATTCTTCAATTAAGGCTACATCTAATAATGTTATTACCGCTGTACTAATACAAGTGATGATAAAGTTGATATGATGATATGAAACATGTAGTAACACTTGTTGCACTGTATTATCATTATCATTTCCACAAAACAGTATTAGTTTATAATAAATACGATAATGAGATGATTGAAATAGTCATGTCTTTCCTTCATGTCGATAACTTGCTCAACCTCCCTACCTATATCTATTAAGAAAAGACATGAAATATGTTTTGTGTTGAGTCTGTCAAAGCAAGAATTTATATTCATATGATTGTATCTGTCTCTATCCATTTACAGAACTTACTGTTGTGTTCTAAGTTAGGATTTCAGACATGAGTTTTTTCATTCCAATTCAATCTCTTATTCTGCCTTCTTATAATCTTTCTTATTTAAAACCTTACTGTCAACGAACTTTATGTTGCATGGCATTGCATTTACTAAACCCTTTTGTGTATGAAAAAGACAGATAGATAGATAAGAAATTATGTCATAACATAATTACATAATCATTTCAATACACATTCATGAAAGTTAAACCTCGTAAAGTGGTAAAATGTTATACACGGCAAAAGCAGAAGAAAAAAGACATGATAACACATAACTCTCTCTCGGGTTATATATCACAGACAAGGAGAGTAAATTGCTAAGATGAAAGTGAAGGAAATGCTTAGCGAGTGAGATGGAGAGGGAGAATGAGTGATGTGGGAGGAGAGTGGGGGGGGGGGGAGGTGGAGGAGTGAATTATGGCCTTTGAAAGAGATATGGGGAGGGGGCTGGGGGAGTGTTGGTGAGGGGGTGGGGGTAGTGGTGGGGGTGAAGGGGGAGGAGTGTTGAAATGGAGAGAAGGAGAGAGGGAAGAGGGAGAGAGGAGGATTGGGAAGAGAGAGGTGAGGTTAAGGGTTAGAGACAGAGGGAAAGGTAGATAGATAGATAGATAAATATATAGATGGATATTGATTTAAATAACATCACTCATCATAGTAATTGATGATAAGCATTTAATTGAGATATCACCGCTATTACTGTGATTACGGACATTACTATAATCAATCACTATATATATCATCACCTATTTTCATCATATCAATTTCCTCATTAGCTTCAATTATTGAGATGATACACATAATGGCACCCGAAGCAGTGAGACCAGGAATCGGAAACTGATTTCCGCAATCTTTTCATCCGCTGACCCCCCCCCCCCCATCACCACCTCCCACCTTTCCTCTCCTCCTTATCCTCCCCTTTCCTCTCCTCTTTTCCTCCTCTCCTCTGCCCCCTTTTCCTCCTCTGTAATCTCCACTTTTCCTTCCTCTCTCCCTCTTTTCCTACTCTCCCCCTTCATTTCCTTACCTTCCCCCTCTTATCCTCCCCTCCTCCACCCCCTCTCTTTTTCCTTCCCTCCTCACCCCCTTTTCTTTTTCCTCCCCTCCTCACCCCCTTTTCTTTTTCCTCCTTCACTCCTCCCCTCCTCCTCCTTCCCCCTTCTTTTTCCTCCCCTCCTCCTCCCCCCTTCTTTTTCCTCCCCTCCTCCTCCCCCCTGCCTCTTTTTCCTCCCCTCCTCCTCCTCCTACCTTCTTTTTCCTTCCCTCCTCACCCCCTTTTCTTTTTCCTCCCATCCCTCTCCTCCCCTCTCTTTTTCCTCCCCTCCTCCTCCCCCCTGCCTATTTTTCCTCCCCTCCTCCTCCCCCCTGCCTCTTTTTCCTCCCTTCCTCCTCCCCCCCTCTTTTTCCTCCACTCCTCTTCCCCCCCCCCTCTTTTTCCTCCACTCCCCCCCTTTTTTCCTCCCTCCCTCTCCTCCCCCCCTTCTCTCTCCTCCCCTCCTCCCTCTCCCCCCCTCTCTTTTTCCTCCCCTCCTCCCTCTCCTCCCCCTCTCTTTCCTTCCTCCCCTCCCTCTCCTCCCCCCTTCTTCTTCCTTCCCTCCCTCTCCTCCCCTCCCCCCTCTTTCCTTCCTCCCTACCCCCGTAAAAAATTCCGGCGCGTGGAGGTGAAATCAATGCACTCGCTTGAGGTTTCTGGCGGGGGGGGGGGGGTGGAGTCGAACAAGAAATAGCAGCAGCTTGTAAAAAAATGAAGTGTTGACACTCCACACTCCGTTAGCGAGCCGTTAAGAGAGAGGAGTGAGGGGTAAGGGGTGGGTAAGGGGGTGGGGGGTGGGGGAGGGGGAGGGGTGGAAATATTAGATAAGTAAAGATGGGGGAAGGGATTGGAAGAGTGGAAAAGGAGGAAGGAAGAGTGAAGGGAGGGATGGGTAAGGGGAGGGGGAGGGAAGGGTAGAGATGGAAATATTAGATGCCTAAAAATGGGGAAAGGGAGTGGAAGAGTGGACAAGGAAGTAGGAAGAGTGACGTAGGAAGAGTGAAAGGAGGGATGGGTAAGGGGTTGGGGGGTGCGGGAAGGGTAGGAATGGAAATATTAGATGCCTAAAAATGGGGAAAGGGAGTGGAAGAGTGGAAGAGGGGAAGAGAGAGGAAGGAGAGAAGGGGACACTACTCTGAACTTTCCTGGTTAGCTTCCTCCGGCCAAATGGTCCCTGGAACTTTTCTTTCGTAATAGCTGTAATCCTGGGTTGAAAGCGGCAGTCTAGGGTCGGGAAGGTGATGTATTATTTCCTATTTCCTTTCTTGCCTACTCTCTCTCTCTCTCTCTCTCTAGCTCTCTCTCTCTCTCTCTCTCTCTCTCTCTCTCTCTCTCTCTCTCTCTCTCTCTCTCTCTCTCTCTCTCTCTCTCTCTCTCTCTCTCACTCTCTCTCTCTCTCTCTCTCTCGCTCTCTCTCTCTCTCTCTCTCTCTCTCTCTCTCTCTCTCTCTCTCTCTCTCTCTCTCTCTCTCTCTCTCTCTCTCTCTCTCTCTCTCTCTCTCTCTCTCTCTCTCTCTCTCTCTCTCTCTCTCTCTCTCTCTCTCTCTCTCTCTCTCTCTCTAGCTCTCTCTCTCTCTCTCTCTCTCTCTCTCTCTCTCTCTCTCTCTCTCTCTCTCTCTCTCTCTCTCTCTCTCTCTCTCTCTCTCTCTCTCTCTCTCTCTCTCTAGCTCTCTCTCTCTCTCTCTCTAGCTCTCTCTCTCTCTCTCTAGCTCTCTCTCTCTCTCTCTCTCTCTCTATCTATCTCTGTAAGCCACCTGCTGGCGCTAGTTGTAAGCCACCCACTGCTGCCAACAGTTTGTAAGCCACCTACTGGCACTAGTTGTAACCCACCGGCTGGCACCAGTTTGTAACCCACCAGCTGGCGCTAGTTTGTAACCCACCACTGCGAGCAGTAGTTGTAACCACTCGATGCCCTGGTTGTAGGTCGGTGGATAATCAGACAGACGTTCACGTGCCATGGTCTTTATTGTGGACTGTTAATTACACTAGACCCTGGCCGAAGGCCAGAGGTCAGAGCGGTTCGCTCTAGTCTGTCTGTCTGACCTCTCTGTCCTGATCTGTGTCTCTGTCTGATCCTTACATGTCCTTAAGTACAAATCTTTAGTCACTTTCTTCGCCTCGGGGCTTCCGTTAACAAACACAGCTGCCGAGAGAAACTAGTGTTCCGAGGCGGAAACGAACACAGGAAGCAGGATGCGTCAGGTCAAGACACACTGCCATCGATATTGCATTGAATTAAGTAGACATACATAATCAATGTCCTGTGTCACATAATATCAATACCAGTGCCTTACATCGCTCGGATCACGCTACTAGACGGCCCCCGTCGTATCTTAGAGAAATTACCAGGCCTTAACTACTACGATCTAGCTAAAATCAATGTCTCCACAGCTCCATCCACCCCTCCCAATCCATCCATCCTCCCCACACGCATTACATCATAGTGGGCCTCCTGGTCATTGGAGGCTATCTGTTCTGATCTGCACCAACCAGACTTTCCGCAGGTAGCTGTGACATCCAACCATAAGCTATAACAAAAACACTATCAAATTCAATTGGCCGGCGCAGCGGCAACCAATGGGCACTAATCAGCACGGCCCTAGTAAGCATGTAACATGTAGAGATACGAGAAAACCGATTCAATATATACTGCAGTGTAAGAATAGGCACTAAGATTGGCCTCATGACAACATAAAATGGGGGACTGCAGTGAACAGGTGTTGGGCCCTAAGAGATGGCTCCCAAAAACATACATATAATTCATAAAATATAAGAATACAACACATACAGAAATACAATTTGGCTGTGAATATAGAGAAACATTATGTGTGAGAAAGCAGTTGAAGCAAAGGTGTGATTGCTAAAGCGAAATGAGGGAGAGTGACAACATAACATGACAAGCTTGCATAGTCAGTGAAGTTAGGAAACGACTCGAGTGAGCATAGGCTAGAAGAACTTGCAAATTACTAAAAGAGCACATAGAATTGAAAGGATTCATAAAAGAGTTGTAGGATCAGCTTTATCCCAGAACAAAAATCTCACTATGACTTCATGAGATATAGGTGGCAGTGCATTTGAGAATACATACATAAAAAAAAAAATTGTATCACGACTGGTGGTGTCAGTGCACCGAGGGTGGGAGTCGGACAGTGGCTACCCTCTGGGGCAAACAATTCAACACCCTTGCGACTTGTGGATAACAGGCGAGCTAGTTACGGTGGTCAGTTCGTAATCTGCGCGCGATGCCCTGTACCCCAAGGGTGCGGTCGGGCTGACTTTGAAAGGCACCAAAACACAGTACAACTCAACCACCCGTCTACCTTGGTGAAAACATGCCACCAACACAACACAGGAGCTATACGGGGGCGAGGGGGGGTTACATATATATGAAACGTGCGGGAAACTTTTCGTCCGCTGGGAGAGGGGGGGGGTACCACATAAAAACAACCTGCGTGCTCCTTGCACGGCTTACGGGAAGCGACTATGCTTCTTGCATGGCTACCTAAATGACATGGCGTGCGCCCTGCACGGCTTACTGATGCCTCATGCGTCGTGCCATGGCTACAAAAATGGACCATGCGGGCGGCGCCCCTGCAACGGCTTTACCCTGATGCCCTCATATGCGTCTTTGCATGGCTACAAAAAATGACATGCGTTGCGCCCTGCACGGCTTTAATGATGCCTCATGCTCTTGCATGGCTACAAAAAATTGGACATGCGTGGCGCGCCCCTGCACGGCTTACTTGATGCCTCATGCGTCTTTGCAATGGCTAACAAAAATGACATGCGTGCGCCGCTGCACAGGCTTACTGATGCCTCAAGCGTCCTTTGCATGGCTACAAAAATGGACCATGCGTGGCGCCCTGCAACGGCTTACTGATGCCCTCATGCGGGCCCTTGCAGGGGCTACAAAAATGACATGCTGTCGCCCTGCACGGCTGTATTTGTATGTCCTCATGCGTCTGTGCATTGCTACAAAATGACATGCGTGCGCCCTGCACGGCTTTACTGATGCCTCATGCGTCTTGCATGGCTACAAAAAAGACATGCGTGCGCCCTGCAAACGGCTTACTGAATGCCTCATGGGCGTCTTGCATGGGCTAACAAAAATGACATTGCGTGCGCCCTGCATGCGGCTTACTGCTGCCTCATGCGTCTTGCATGGGCCTACAAAAATGACATGCGTGCGCCCTGCACGGCTTACTGAGCCTCATTGGCGTTTATGCATGGCTACAAAAATGACATGCGTGCGCCCTGCACGGCTTACTGATGCCTCATGCGTTTTGCATGGCTACAAAAATGACATGCGTGCGCCCTGCACGGCTTACCTGATGCCTCAAATGCTTTTTGCATGGCATACATAAAGAGTGTACATGCTGGTGCGCCCTGCACGGCGGTTATTGATGCCTCATCCGTCTTGCATTGCTACAAAAATGACATGGTGTGCGCCCTGCACGGCTTAATTCTGATGCGCTCATGCGTCTTGGGCATGGCAACCAATAAGAGCATGCGTGCGCCCTGCAATCGGCTTACTGATGCGACAAACAATAATAATAACACTTTGCAACTGCCAAGAGGAGAACAAACAAAGGAAGAATCGAAACTAAGTAATATGTGCAAGCTCAAGAGATGCGTTTACAAGATACAGAGAAAATACAACATGAATAGCACTTGTCGACGAGAAAAATAATGAGGCGTAATTTAACGAGCGGTGAAAGATAAATTGATAGATAAAAATTTGGCAATACTGATCACCAGCAAAGACTCAGAGGGAAAGTGAAGACTATTAAGAAATTACATGTTTTAGATACAATATCGCTTCTCCTCCGATAATTGCAATTAAGTATGGAAAATCTTTCAAAGGTTCACTTACAAAACAAATATTTTTTTGGAGAGTAACAGTCAATAAAATGTCTCCAGAATACATTAATCCCGAAGTTGCAAGATGCAGAAAAATACGAATAGCAAATAGCACGTGTCGATGAAAGAAAGTACAAAAATAACAACAGAAGATAGGAAATCAGTCAACCACTGATTCGCCAGTACCAGATTCGGAATGAAAGTGAAAACTGAAGAATTTACAGTTCCCCCCCCCCTTATACAATATCGTGTCCTGCCTTCGGATAATTGTAATCAAGGCAATGTAAAATCGGTTTCTAAGGGTTTCAAAAACTTTCATAAACAAATATTCGGAGATTAACAGTCAATAAAATTTCTTCTCTCCAGAATATATGTCCGAAGTTTGGCAAAATGTCGAGGTAGAAAATAGGCTTTGTCGAATGAAAAAAGTACAAAAATAACAGAATATATTGAATCAGGCAACACTCATCGCCTGTACAGAATTCGGAATGAAAGTGAAAAGACTGTCAAGAATTTACATAGTCTAAATACGATATCGGCCTTTTCGATAATCGTAATCGTACATGTAAAATCTTGTAAGGGTTCACTTTCATGGAAACCATAATATTTTGGAGAGTAAACGCCAGAAAAATTCTCCAAAATTACCTTGTCCGAATAATGAAAATATAAATTATAAAACAAGAAGGGTTGTTCCATGAACAAAAGGGAAGCAAAACCATTGACCAACTACTGCCTTTTCACACGGTCAGGTCATGGAAAGGGGAGGGTCTGAATTATCGGCACTGCGAAGAAACTAAGCGAAGAAACAATACATATAAAAATATCTGATGCTCAGAACTTCAGAATACAGAACCAACTTCAAGATCTTTCGAAGCCATTCTTCACATAAAATAAGAAAGAAGTAGCCGTCAGAGAGGCCATTATGAACGGGGTTCATCAAGACGAGATGAGAAACAGGGGAAAGAGGAGGAAGGGGGGGGACGTTTTCCCTTTCAACATCGATTAAATATTCGTTCACACCTAAGCGTAAGGGAGGGAAGAGGATGGAAGTCCCTGCGGAATCACACTGCCGCGCCGGTGTTTCACTAACTAAAAACAGAGGTACAATGCACGAGAAAATAAAAAATCACAGCATAGAAAATACCTCTAAAATCCTAACGAAATTCTAAAACGATTACCTAACAAAATGAAAAGAGCCGGGTTTCTCTAACTTACGGGATTTTTGATGTCTCGATAGTTCAACATGTAGATGGGCGTCTGCGGCGGGTCGTAGGTCGGTCGTATCGGCGGATCGGTTGTGGTGTGTCCTTTTGATTTCTCATCTGTGGCCTTGGTCTGACTTCGTTGTCAGAGACTTTGCGTGACCTGGGAGTTGGGGCGCTCGTGTTAAGCCCAAAATCCGCGTGGGAAGTCTTGGGTTGCCATTATAGATGGGTGTCGACGTGCAGGAAGTTACTTAGCACGGACAGGTCGGCTGCTATGGGCGGCGGTGTTTGTCAGGACAGGTAAAACAGGGCGGGCGGGCGGGCGAAGTTCTTACTGTTGTGTGGGCGGGCGGGCGAGGTTTTTCTGTGGTGTGGGCGGCGGGCGGGAACTTCGGCGTAATTTCTCCATTTTCTTCTCGATATCAATGGTAGCTTCGACGTAGCGGCTTCTTCGGAGTTGTGAGCTCGATACCAGCAAAATCGTGGCATCCACCGCCTGGCCACCAGTTTGTAAACACCCTGTGCCACCGGTGCCATCAGTTTGTAAGCCACCTGCTGGCGCTAGTTGTAAGCCACCCACTGCTGCCAACAGTTTGTAAGCCACCTACTGGCACTAGTTGTAACCCACCGGCTGGCACCAGTTTGTAA
>NW_028234425.1:25059701-25064701 GCF_977035675.1 Penaeus japonicus | reverse complement strand
CCTCCTCCTCCTCCTCTTCCCCTCCTCCCCCTACCCATACCCCTCCACCTCTTCCTCCCCTTCCCCCTCCCCCTACCCCTCCTCCTCCTCCTCTTCCCCCTCCTCCTCCTCCTCCTCCTCCTCCTCTTCCGCTTCCCCTCCTCCTCCTCTCCTCCCCCTACCCCTACCCCTCCACCTCTTCCTCCCCCACCCCCTACCCCTCCTCCTCCTCCTCCTCCACCTCTTCCTCCCCCCCCCCCTCCCCCTCCTCCTCCTCCTCCTCCTCCTCTTCCTCCTCCTCCTCCTCCTCCCCATCCTCCTCCTCCCTCACTGCTTAAAGCTGCTCTTCTCACATTTTCTGACCTCTCGTCTCTCCTGTCGCATGTTCCCCTTTCTGTCTCGCATTCGAAAAGTTTTATTTTGCCATTTTGCTTACTTGTTCTTCATCGAGTTTTATCCCTATCATTATTCCTTTTTTTTATCTTCCCTTCTTATCATCTTAATCTCTTCCCTTGTATCTACTCTGACATTGGGCATTCTTGTAATAATACTTCGTTGTGAATTGGAGTGAGAATTATGAATAAATATAAATATAAATATTTTAAATAAATAATTGTAAGAATTACGATATCCCGTTTTCCGCTATTCTCTCTCTCTCTCTCTCTCTCTCTCTCTCTCTCTCTCTCTCTCTCTCTCTCTCTCTCTCTCTCTTTAACTAACCAATTCTATTCATCTTACTAACACCTTGACATGCATCATCCTTAATGGTTTTCATATTTCATTTTTTATCATATTTGTTTACATAGATGGTTCATAAAGGTGTTAATTACCATGTGTACCTAATCTCACCTGTGTACTTTATCCTTTGACCTCTATTGTCATTATTATGTTGTTATTATGGAAAGGTGATGTTTTACTTCTATTGGCCCTCAATAAGGTCATGCTGTACTTCTATTGGGCCTTAGAAAGGTCATGTTGTACTTCTATTGGGCCTTAGAAAGGTCATGTTGTACTTCTATTGGGCCTTAGAAAGGTCATGCTGTACTTCTATTGGGCCTTAGAAAGGTCATGCTGTACTTCTATTGGGCCTTAGAAAGGTCATGCTGTACTTCTATTAGGAGGCTTGAGAAAGGTACAATTGTTTTGCTTCTATTGGGCCTTAGAAAGGTCATGTTTTGCTTCTATTGGGCCTTAGAAAGGTTCTGTTGTTATACTTCTATTGTGGTGCAGCTCGACCGCTAGCCCCTTAGGAAAGAGTCATGTTTTTACTTCTATTGGGCCTTAGAAAGGTCATGTTTGTTTACTTCTATTGGGCTTAGTGGTTTCTTTGGGCCTTAGAAAGGTCATGGCTGATACTCTATTGGGCCTTTAGAAAGGTCATGTTTGTAATTTCTATTGGGCCTTAGAAAGGTTCATGTCTGTACTTCTTTTGGGCCCGTTGATGTTTCTATTGGGCCTTAGAATAGGTCATGCTGTACTTCTATTGGGCCTTAGAAATGTCATGCTGCTGTACCTTCTATTGGGCCTTAGAATTTCTATTGGCCTTAAGGTCATGTTGTACTTCTATTGGGCCTTAGAAAGGTCATGCTGTACTTCTATTTGGCCTTAGAAACGTCATGCTGTACTTCTATTGGGCCTTAGAAAGATCATGCTATACTTCTATTGGGCCTTAGAAAGGTCATGTTTTTCTTCTATTGGGCCTTAGAAAGGTCATGTTGTACTTCTATTGGGCCTTAGAAAGGTCATGTTTTGCTTCTATTGGGCCTTAGAAAGGTCATGTTTTTCTTCTATTGGGCCTTAGAAAGGTCATGTTTTGCTTCTATTGGGCCTTAGAAAGGTCATGTTTTGCTTCTATTGGGCCTTAGTAAGGTCATGTTTTTCTTCTATTGGGCCTTAGAAAGGTCATGCTGTACTTCTATTGGGCCTTAGAAAGATCATGCTATACTTCTATTGGGCCTTAGAAAGGTCATGTTGTACTTCTATTGGGCCTTAGAAAGGTCATGTTGTACTTCTATCGGGCCTTAGAAAGGTCATGCTGTTCTTTATTGGGCCTTAGAAAGATCAGGCTATATTTGTTGGGCCTTTGAAAGTCATGTTTTTGCTTCTATTGGGCTTAGAAAGGTCAGTTTTTTTTTCTTCTATAGGCTTAGAAAAGGTCATGTTGTACTTCTATTGGCTTAGAAAGGTCATGTTTTTGCTTTATTGGGCTTAGAAAGGTCTTGTTTTTTACTATCTATTGGGCCATTCTTAGAAAGGTTCATGCTGTACTTCTAATTGGGCCATTAGAAAGTTCATGCTATGTACTTCTATTGGGCCTTAGAAAGGTCATTGTTGTACTTCTATTGCGGCCTTAGAATAGGTCATGGTTGTACTTCTATTGGAGCTTTAGAAAGTCATGTTGTATTTCTATTGGGCCTTAGAAAGGTCATGCTGTACTTCTATTGGGCCTTAGAAAGGTCATGCTGTACTTCTATTGGGCCTTAGAAAGGTCATGTTTTACTTCTATAGGGCTTTAGAAAGGTCATGTTTTACTTCTATTGGGCCTTAGAAAGGTCATGCTGTACTTCTATTGGGCCTTAGAAAGGTCATGCTATACTTCTATTGGGCCTTAGAAAGGTCATGCTGTACTTCTATTGGGCCTTAGAAAGGTCATGTTGTACTTCTATTGGGCCTTAGAAAGGTTTCTATTGGGCCTTAGAAAGTTCATGCTGTACTTCTATTGGGCCTTAGAAAGGTTTCTATTGGGCCTTAGAAAGTTCATGCTGTACTTCTATTGGGCCTTAGAAAGGTTTCTATTGGGCCTTAGAAAGTTCATGCTGTACTTCTATTGGGCCTTAGAAAGGTCATGCTGTACTTCTATTGGGCCTTAGAAAGGTTTCTATTGGGCCTTAGAAAGTTCATGCTATACTTCTATTGGGCCTTTGAAAGGTCATGTTGTACTTCTATTGGACCTTAGAAAGATCATGTTGTACTTCTATTGGGCCTTAGAAAGGTCATGTTTTCTTCTATTGGGCCTTAGAAAGATCATGTTGTACTTCTATTGGGCCTTAGAAAGGTCATGTTGTACTTCTATTGGGCCTTAGAAAGATCATGTTGTACTTCTATTGGGCCTTAGAAAGGTTTCTATTGGGCCTTAGAAAGGTCATGTTGTACTTCTATTGGGCCTTAGAAAGGTCATGTTGTACTTCTATTGGGCCTTAGAAAGGTCATGTTGTACTTCTATTGGGCCTTAGAAAGGTCATGTTGTACTTCTATTGGGCCTTAGAAAAGTCATGTTGTACTTCTATTTGGCCTCAGAAAGGTCATGTTGTACTTCTATTGGGCCTTAGAAAGGTCATGTTGTACTTTATTGGCGCCTTAGAAAAGTCATGATGTATTCTATTTGGCCTCAGGAAAAGGTATGTTGTACTTCTTTGGGCCTTAGAAAGGTCAAGTTTTTGCTTCTATGAGGCCTAGAAAGTCATGTTGTACTTCTATTGGGCTTAGGAAAAGGTCATGCAGTACTTCTATTGGGCCTTAGAAAGGTCATGTTGTACTTCTATTGGGCCTTAGAAAGGTCATGTTTTACTTCTATTGGGCCTTAGAAAGGTCATGTTTTGCTTCTATTGGGCCTTAGAAAGGTCATGTTGTACTTCTATTGGGCCTTAGAAAGATCATGTTTTGCTTCTATTGGGCCTTAGAAAGGTCATGTTTTGCTTCTATTGGGCCTTAGAAAAGTCATGTTGTACTTCTATTGGGCCTTAGAAAGGTCATGTTTTTCTTATATTGGGCCTTAGAAAGGTCATGTTGTACTTCTATTGGGCCTTAGAAAGGTCATGTTTTGCTTCTATTGGGCCTTAGAAAGGTCATGTTGTACTTCTATTGGGCCTTAGAAAGGTCATGCTGTACTTCTATTGGGCCTTAGAAAGGTCATGCTGTACTTCTATTGGGCCTTAGAAAGGTCATGTTTTACTTCTATAGGGCTTTAGAAAGGTCATGTTTTACTTCTATTGGGCCTTAGAAAGGTCATGTTTTACTTCTATTGGGCCTTAGAAAGGTCATGTTTTGCTTCTATTGGGCCTTAGAAAGGCCATGCTGTACTTCTATTGGGCCTTAGAAAGGTCATGTTTTGCTTTTATTGGGCCTTAGAAAGGTCATGTACTTCTATTGGGCCTTAGAAAGGTCATGCTGTACTTCTATTGGGCCTTAGAAAGATCATGTTGTACTTCTATTGGACCTTAGAAAGGTCATGCTGTACTTCTATTGGGCCTTAGAAAGGTCATGCTGTACTTCTATTGGGCCTTAGAAAGGTCATGTTTTACTTCTATTCGGCCTTAGAAAGGTCATTCTTTGCTTCTATTGGGCCTTAGAAAGGTTTCTATTGGGCCTTAGAAAGGTCATGCTGTACTTCTATTGGGCCTTAGAAAGGTCATGTTGTACTTCTATTGGGCCTTAGAAAGGTCATGCTGTACTTCTATTGGGCCTTAGAAAGGTCATGTTGTACTTCTATTGGGCCTTAGAAAGGTCATGTTGTACTTCTATTGGGCCTTAGAAAGGTCATGCTGTACTTCTATTGGGCCTTAGAAAGGTCATGCTGTACTTCTATTGGGCCTTAGAAAGGTCATGTTGTACTTCTATTGGGCCTTAGAAAGGTCATGCTGTACTTCTATTGGGCCTTAGAAAGGTCATGCTGTACTTCTATTGGGCCTTAGAAAGGTCATGTTTTACTTCTATTGGGCCTTAGAAAGGTCATGTTTTGCTTCTATTGGGCCTTAGAAAGGTCATGCTGTACTTCTATTGGGCCTTAGAAAGGTCATGCTGTACTTCTATTGGGCCTTAGAAAGGTCATGTTGTACTTCTATTGGGCCTTAGAAAGGTCATGTTGTACTTCTATTGGGCCTTAGAAAGGTCATGTTGTACTTCTATTGGGCCTTAGAAAGGTCATGCTGTACTTCTATTGGGCCTTAGAAAGGTCATGCTGTACTTCTATTGGGCCTTAGAAAGGTCATGTTTTGCTTCTATTGGGCCTTAGAAAGGTCATG
>NW_028234425.1:25049701-25054701 GCF_977035675.1 Penaeus japonicus | reverse complement strand
GAGAGAGAAAAAAAAATCCTTAATATATTGCAGACTCAAGCGAACATTTCCCGATTATACCTTAATGATGCTGAATTCCTTTATCTCCTTTGCCGAAGTCAGCATACTCTCCCTCCGCAAATACCTGATCCACGAAGAATCTATTTCCGTCCTCTTGTCCATTGCAACAAATCCGCGTGATGAAATCTCTTTGTGTGCGTGTGTGTGAGGCAAAGGAAAATATGGAGAGGCGTAGACAGAGAGATAGAGATAGAGAGAGACGGATATACAAGTGTACACACGCGCGCACACACACACACGTATATATATAGAGAGAGATAGACATAGATATATGCATATATATATATATATATATGTATATATATATATATATATGTATGTATGTATGTATATATATATATATATATATATATATATTGTGATGGGTATAAGATGTGTCCCTACTACGACCAGTTTGTGTAAATTGTATATATCCTAAATACTAACACTATTTGTGTAATTGACACGACGGGTCCCGTCCCGGGCACCCGAATATGTTGCGAGCAGAGATTGATCTAATTCCCACACATAATATATAAAGGGATGATGTTAAACACGGTAGCGAAAACATTAACAATATATTATAAAATCAAGATATATATATAACATTATTTACAAGGGAGGCACGATATATATATATATGCAAGGGGGAAGCTAAGCCTATCGCAAAGCTAATAATACCTGAGCTAAAGATATATCAATAACCCTAATATAAATACAACACTAAGGAAAACACAACAGACTAAGGAAAACACAGACAATGCACAGTATATGGAATAAGCTAAGTCACTAAAGGCACTAAAACACTGACTCAACCTGGAATCCTGAGGAGGAGGTCTTCTCGACTTGAAGGTCGAACTAATTCTGTCTAAATCTATCAATGACCTATTTTGAGGAGGATACCGGGTCAGTACGAGGGGCAGCGACAATTCTTCTAATTGGTCAGGGAGCTGCCCGACCCGGCGGTGATTGGTCCACGTGGTAATGGGGCAGGACTTTGGCCACGCCCTCCGAACGTGGGCATTCAGGACTGACCTGGAACTGGGAGACATTGTGTTTAAGTAACTAGAAATATTTAATTATTGCTTCGATATGAATTTTGAATCTTTATCATATACAATAAGACCTTCATATCGCTCGACCACGTTACCCCAAATCGTCCCGATTTGGTAAGAAAATTAGATATAACGAAATAAGAATGCCAAAATCAGCGATACTTAGCAGAGAAAACAGGAGATCCGTGATCAGTGGAGCTCTTGAAAATATACGAAGAGATCAGGAAATGCCGTGGCAACGTCTCGATTATTGCACAAGATCACACGGTTGTGCAATCAGTGCAGGCTTCGAGATGGGCTGCGCTGGTTACAGGATTGACACGTCTGGTTGACATGCCCTTCTGCATCCATCACTATCGTATCTGAAAAACTTTATACACGTAACTAGTGCATACGATAGTTGTAGAGGGGACAGGGTAAAGGGCGTGGGAGCAGAAATTATGCAGATGCATGTTATAAGATAATTGATAATAGTAGTTATGAATTAACTAGCTGAAAATAACATGCAATATAAATTGAAAAGATATCAAAAGTATGTATACAATAAGTATATTGCTAATTATTAACATATTATTATGTCATAATGTGTAGAAACAATTAAAATTTAGCAAGTAAGTTATGCTAAGTTATAGTATATACTCATAAATTGGTATATCCAGTAATGGTAAATATAGTACAAAAAAGATATAAAGATACGACTTGCGAATAAGCATCGGGTGATGCGGTGACTTGCTCGTAGTGCGATGCAACCAACACGCGACCAAGCTCGAATCATCAGCTGTTGCAAGTCAGGTATCTGTTTAAGATCAGACTGGGGAAAAGTCATTAGGAGTCCCGGGCTTTAGGATGAACCCGAGAGTTGCAACAATGGAAGGAGTTGACTGCATCAGGAACCGTATACAGCATAGAATGGTCCTGGTAGTCGACATATGTGGTAGTTACCAGCAGGAACTATCTGCAAGGTATAACGAAATTAGTACTTCATATTGAAAAATAATCATATATGCAACAAAATCATATGATTTGGCAATAACAAGAAATAGGAAGTATTTACCTGAATTCATGTTATTTGCTGACAATACTTACGCAGTAGCAGACCGGATTCATCGAGGGATGAACTATGTGAAAAATATGTGTCTGCTTTGCTAAGTGATGAGTAATGAAAAAAATGATAAGTTAAGATGTAGTTTTCCATTTACTAACTGAGTCTAGTCCTTCGGGGAGTGAAGGCACGGCATATGAGCCAAGGTCAGTAGCAAAGTAGAAAGAACAATGTAAATGTGTATGATGCATGTAAAAAAATAATAGCCAAATTACCAACCATATCTAATCCTTTAAATAGGCGTGACCGGAAGTCAAGATTTGAGGCAAAGTGGGTAAAAAAAATATCATGAGTATGCATATGAAAGAAAAAAATATTAATCCAAATATCAACCGAATCCAGTTCTTCAATTAATTAGAAGGCATGACATGAGTCAGATTGGATGAGACTGGAAAAATAAATGTTAATGAGAGCTGAAAGAAAAAAATATTATTAATATAACATTGACCTGGAGGTCGTTCCGTTAAGGAATAGGTGATTTACCGTGATTGACCATGCAAGTGGTCGGTAAGATCATGCGCCAAATTGAACTCGTCCCGTGGGGAAACGCTGTCTTAGCTCGAGAACAAAGATAAATATGATGAATTAGACTATGCTAGGATATTTCAATTGCGTGGCCGAACTCGTCCTTCTGAAATAAGGTGCGGCGTAATAGCCAAGATCGGGGCAACTGAAAGAAATACCATTAATGTGTGCATAGCTAATAAAAATGCGGAGTGAGCAAGCCTGGAACGTTTGATAAGTGATAAGCGCGCTGTCTCTGTTTGAGAGAATTAATCGTGACGTCAGGTTGTCAAGATCTCCGAAGGCGCGATGCACCGGAGTGCGAAAAATAACCCGTAATTCGCGGTTTATTCAATTGTGGTACCATAGATACGCGGAATAGGGTGTGAGATGCATATGCAATGGGCGTCATGCAATGAAGGCCCGATAAGTGAGGTACAGTAGCTGGAGAAAGGCAAAAATAAGCTGAAAAGCTGTAAATATGAAATGATAAATAAACCTTTTCCTGACTGACCTAATGAACGTTTCGTTCAGTAATAACATGATAAGATATTTGGCGTTCCGATTGACCCATGAAATGTTTCGAAAGGTCGGAAACTCGGAGAGGCCTATGATGATAACATATATGTTTAATGTTGTCGAAGTTGACAATTGCTTAAAATTAAAAATAATGACAATCATATCATACGAGGATTAAAGTTACTTGCAATTAAACAATGAAATATGGAAGTAACAATAATCAATAATGCAATGAAAAATGCAAAGATAGCCGAATATGACTATACAATGAAATAGGAATAAAGCTAAGAAACGAACATGCATCTGTCAACATTTCTAGCTAAATGTGATGAGAAATCATAATATGAAGTGATGAAACATGTTAAGATATGAAATAATTGTCATAGAGATTGTAATGAATTAACAATCATAAGTCCACAAAGTCATATGAGTAAACAAAATTATAAAAAACATGGACTGTCGAATGTTGAGAAATATAGAAATTCACAAAGACAGTTTAAATTGTTAATCCAATTATCGGATTACAATATGACCGTTGTGAGGTCAGGTGTGTGACCATTGAACGATTCACTAATGACAAAGTATGTCATGTTACAGAAGATGCAGATATATAAGTCATGCATTAGAAATATAGTACAACATATATGCAGACAATAAAATAAATGAAAATGTAAAGAAAATCAGAGGTAAGATATATACATAAATATTAATATTCGTTAACGATTTTCTTACGAATACACACGTGCAAGAATGACATAGGATAGGGTCACATACAGAACGTGGTCATGAAGTGACCGAGGGTCACATGTGATGCTATTCCCAATATCACACGGTCATGAATTTGACCACAAGGGACAGAATGGTCGCGAGAAAATATAACACATTGTCAAAGTTTTATGTTCAGATTGACCATACGAACGGGTCAAGGGTCAAGTGAGGTCAGGTCATGACCTTGTGATATGCAAAATACATTTAATTCAATGTATACTAAAGCAAAAGAAAAAAAAGATATATTAAATTCCCATAATAAAAGAGCAAATATAACAAATGTTAACGCAAAGTGAAATACATTTCCACGAATACATAGTATAAACCATATTCAAAAAAGGAAAATATTTAAATTCACAAGAAAAATAATCACACGAGATCAAAGAACGAATCTGAATCATGTAATTACCGAATATATTTTTGTTCGAAGAAATTGACTTGTTAAATTTCGCATAGAAACGAAAACTTAAGAAAATCACACAGATATTAGAAATTCTATATAAGAAATTTCGAAGTTATTGCCATAAGAATATGATGTGATTTACAGTTATTTACTTAACTAACGCACATAAAAACAAATCATGCATTATAAGTAGAAAAATGTAATTGTAATTTCACAAGATAACGCAGAGCAATCAAAGCGTAGAATAATATAATAAGTAAACGAAACAGTTATTTTATCGGTTTCGTATGAAGGACAAATGTCACACTTTTATGTGAATGTCTACGAGAGTACGAATAACCTTGAAACGTTAATAATAGCAAACGTAAGATAACATAGAATAATTGTTAAATATTCGTAGCATAGTAAAATGAACGAATAACGTACACATCGGGAGACATAAAATAATGATGTGAAATATTACGTTACCGAATGTTAACGAAAAGTTATGTAGTGAAATTAACGAAACGATACGTATAAACAAAATTATCACTAATTAACAAAAATGAGAATAGATGAAAAAGCGTGGGAGGGAGGGTGGGGGAATAACGGGGGTGGATTTTACAATAAA
>NW_028234425.1:25029701-25032201 GCF_977035675.1 Penaeus japonicus | reverse complement strand
ATAGACACAAGATAGAACAAATTCGAACAAGTGGAATATGCAACTTGCAATGCACACTGCACCTCACGCGTCCCAACCCTCACACAAAAGGCTCCGCTACAACGGTTGTATGTGTCAGTTTCCTTATCTGCGAGAGTTGCATTAACGCTTTAATTAAACAACATTACTTTGACGCGAAAAGGGAGGGGGAGTTGCCAATCATTTCGACATTGTTATCAATATCAGATCAATTTGATAATCATGAGTATAATTATTATTCTGGCTATCACGACATACTAGTGCTATCATCATTATTATGATCCTTATCAATTATCAATTATTGTTTTTTATTGTCATTGCTATCATTATCATCATTATTGCCATTTACATCATTAATTTTATAAGTATCATTATCATTATCATTTTCACCATCACATCATCATCACCATCAACATATTCAGCAGTTTTAGTGGTGATTGATGTTGCAATTATCGTTATCATGATCATTGCAATCATTTTTATCAATCTTGTTATTACTGTCATTATTACTATCATTATTATTATTATTGGTTATTTTGTTTTTATTGTAATTGGTATATTCATCATTATTCACTTCTTTATATCATTATGATTATCTGTTATATATTATAATTGTGATTATCTTAATCATTATGTTATCATCATTATCATCATTGTGGCTATTACAATAATGATACTAAGAGTGATAACGATACTTATCATTATCACCATTATCATCATTGTATTATTTTTTATCATGATCGTATATTTCATAATAATTATATAACTGATACTATTATTAGCATCAGAAGTAGTTGTAGTTTTGATAATTTGATTAATAACACAATCATTCCCAATATTTCGATTAGCAGTCTTATCACTATCCTTTGTTTATCATAATAACTCTATACAATCTACCCTAACATCATTATTAACATTTTCTTATACTCAAGAACCTCGTTATTATGGTCATTATCAACACTATCATTTCCATGGTATATATGATACTATCTGTAGGGTGTTTATTCATTTGGACTTAAATGTGATTTATATAAGTAAATTGCTAATATCATACGATATAAAAAGAATGTTATGTTAAGTAGAAACACTATAATATAACTCTGATCTTAAAGCCGCATATGTGTATGATTTTCAATTATACAACGCAGATTAAACAACATATATTACAAAGATACAATTATACAACACACGTGCCTTCTGCAAACAGACAGACAGAGGGAGAGAGAGCAAACCATAGATAGGTCAGCCACATGGATACCTATTGTATCTTTAGACTTAGAATATAGAGAAGAAAAAGAAAACATCGTATTTACTTTAAACTCAAGAAAAAGGACAAGCACTATCGTCCTCACCATCGAAACTATCTCCCTTATGTATATTCCAAAGAACTCAACGTCATGCAAATGCATCTCTAAGATACCTTTTCGTCCCGGAAAACCCGTTCTCATGCACGTCATGCAACAGCTCTTCCCCTGGAAAATGTCTTGACTATGAGCAGGAGTTCCCTCGTGCATGACACTTTGCATGGAGCTTAGTTGCTCTTTGACTGAAGTTTGCTGACGGGAAATAGCTGACGTTCCAAGGAGCGAAAGAGCACAGAGCCGAGTTGCTATCTATCGGGATGCTGGCTATCGACTGACGCTGTCTCACGTTCCAGTTTGAGAGGAAGGGCGAACGGGGTATAAAAGGAATGAGAGTGTTTTTCATGTTTTGGCTTGTTTGTCTTTTTGTCGTCGGGAGGAAATGGGGGGGATGAGAGGGAATGAAAGAAAACGGAGGAAAACAGATGCGAAGAGAAAAGAGAGAGAGATAATGAATGGGAGAGATAATGGGAGGGAAAGGAAGAGAGAAGGTCGAAGAAAAGGTAAATACAATGACTAGCTCCCGTGGTATTTACAGAAGGGACCTCTCCTCATTGTGTCTCCCACCCTCTTTCCGTATCTTCGTTCTCTCTCTGTTCTTCCCTCCCTCCCTCTTTCCCACTTCTTTATTTCTCTGTCGCTCCCTCCGTACCTCCTTCTCTTATTTCTCTCTCTGTCCTTCCCTCCCTACCTCCTCCCCCCTTCTTTTTTTCTCTCTCCGTCCTTTCCTCCCTACCTCCTTCACCTTCTTTCTTTCCCTCCTTACCTCCTTCTTCTATTCTTTCTCTCTCTGTTCTTCCCTTCATCCATCCATCCATCCTTTCTCTCTCTCTCTCTCTCTCTCTCTCTCTCTCTCTCTCTCTCTCTCTCTCTCTCTCTCTCTCTCTCTCTCTTCTCTCTCTTTCTCTCCTTCTCTCTTTCCTCTCTCCTTCCCTCTCTCTCTCTCTCTCTCTTCTCCTCTCTTCTTTCCTCTCTCCGTCCTTCTCTCTTTCTCTCTTCTCTCTCTTCTCTGGTTGTCCCTCCCTCCCTCCCTCCCTCGTTCCCTCCCTCCTTCCCCCTTCTTCCATCCCCTTCCTTCATCTAATTTTCCCTCACACCCTCTTTCCTTCCCTTCTCTCTCT
>NW_028234425.1:25007201-25012201 GCF_977035675.1 Penaeus japonicus | reverse complement strand
TTCCCAGATTCCCAGACTCCCAGATTCCCAGACTCCCAGATTCCCAGATTCCCAGATTCATAGATTCCCAGATTCCCAGATTCCCAGATTCCCAGATTCCCAACTCCCAGATTCCCAGATTCCCAGATTCCTAGATTCCCAGATTCCCAGACTCCCAGATTCCCAGATTCCCAGACTCCCAGATTCCAGATTCCCAGATTCCCAGACTCCCAGATTCCCAGACTCCCAAATTCCCAGATTCCCAGATTCCCAGATTCCCAGATTCCCAGATTCCCAGACTCCCAGACTCCCAGATTCCCAGATTCCCAGATTCCCAGATTCCCAGATTCCCAGACTCCCAGATTCCCAGATTCCCAGATTCCCAGATTCCCAGATTCCCAGACTCCCAGACTCCCAGATTCCCAGAGCACAAAGCGGACCGAGCGAGAAGGTGGAATCCTTAATGGCGAATAAAAGGAGATGCTTCGGCGAGTTGAAAAGGTTATTCCCTTCTTTTCCATTTATGAAATGAGGAAGGGAGAGAGAGAGAGAATAAAAAATAGAAAAAGAAAAAAAAGGAGAGAAATGAAGAGAGGTTGATACAGAACTAGACAAAGACGAGACTTGACAAAGGAAGAAAGAATATTAAGATGCAAACATCGTTATGAAGACAATACGCATATATATATATATATATATATATATATATATATATATATATATATATATATATATATATATATATATATATATATATATATATATATATATATATATATATATACATATCTGTGTATGTGTGTGTGTGAATGAGTATGTGTGTTGTGGAAACCTACAAGAACATTGTGCGTGCGTGCGTGTGTGCGTATGTCCCCACCGGATATAAAGCATCAATAAAACATACAAACCATTGGATTAGCTACAACGACGCAGCCAAGACGTAGTAAAAAAAATAGACTAATAATAATAAAAAAAACAACTCAACTCACAAACCTCAACAAGCTAGAATTACTGACCTGGGCACAGAATGCTCATAAATGAATACATGCTCATTTGAAAGCCATAAATGTATATAGGACAGTCAGCTGATACATACAGTCGTATTCTAGGACGTTTTCTGCTTGCCATGGCCATGTCATGTTCATGTTGTGTCCATGTCGTGCTCATGTCACGAAGGCGGTATTCTAGGACGCAAAAGCGTGGCATGCTCGTGTCAGCTGCTTCAGGTTTACCAACCGTTCCAAAATTAACATGTTTCGGATAAATGAAACTGTCCAAACGACATTTTTTTAAGAGAAACTACAGTCATAGGTACCACTAATAAAAGATAGTTCAATTTTGGTAAGAATCAGTCGTTGTACTTGTTACTAGTTAAAGAATTGACAACCATTTCACGAACGCCCGGTTGGTAATTCACTCTACGCTCCATCAAAACAAATGGGATGAAAAGTGATCGTGTTTATGTTCAGATCTTCCTTATTTTGTGTGTGTGTATATTGTACACATATGCTTACCTTCAATATATCATACATATAGATTTAATGTATACATATTTCATATAATCATATACTTTAACTGTACATTCCTGACTACTGTTACCATCCATTAAACTTCACTATCCTTCGAAAAGTCCACCAAGAGGTAAACAAATTCAAAATCAGCAGAGAATCTATGTTTTCCTAAAAGGGTTTGTAATCCAAGTCTAGGACAGTGATGCCTAATATATTCTAGAATAAGAATCGCTGCATGTTCATGTCATGTACTCGGCACGCTAGGGATTTAGAATACGGCTGGGAGTTTCCACGATTGTTCCAATACTTTCGCTGCAATTGCCAGGACTTTGCCACGCTTTTGACACGAATACGCGCCTCCAGAATACCAAACGCGGCATGTTCATGTCATGTACTCTGCGCCTAGGGACAGAATACGGCTGATAATGGTATCTTTATGTTTCCGATGTTGTAGGTTAGTGTTCAATTGCAAGGTATAATGTAAGTATGATATTTTTTATGCAATGCTGTTACCAATTCGTTATTGTTACGAATAATACTTGTAAAGTAATAGATATCGTTTTCAGTTTCCCATGATATACGGACACTGTTGTATACTGTATAGTTGTGTTTGTGTGTATGCGTTTGTGTATGTATGTGTGTGTCTGTGCGTATGTTTGTGTTTGTGTGTGTGTGTGTGTGTGTGTGTGTGTGTGTGTGTGTGTGTACATGTTGTATATAAAACATATAAAATAAATCTTTCTTAACAAAATTCAATACTTTATGAAAACAAAAACGAAAAAAAAAACTTTCCTGCATTTTCCTCCCATTCTCGCCTCATTGAAGTCAAAGAAAATGTGTCCAGAACAAAGCCACTTTCCGTTAACTGCAACGTAAAGGCTTCCCAAGGCAATTTCGAAAGAATGAGTAGAATGATACTGGCTTTTTCCGTGTTAAATCTAGCAACTATTCTCTTACTGGTGAATTATATTACCGGTTACTTTCCCTTCATTCATTTCAAACGGTGTTTCTTATCTTGCTCAATGTCTATTATATATTTTTTTTTTCTTCTGTATTATCTCATTATCGTTTTTTTTATTATTATTATTATTATTATTCTCTTTCTCTCCCTCTGATTCTTCTTTCACTTCTATTTATTCTTCTTCCTCTTTTTCTTTTCTTGTTCTGGCCTCTTCCTCTTTTTCTTCTTCTTTTTCTTCTTCTCTTTCTCCTCTTTATTCTCTATTTTCTCTTTTTCTTCTTCTAAATGCAGAAAAAAATCCGTTTTCTTTCTCAGTAAGTTTGGGTACCTTATAAAATAAAATAAAAAAATCATTACATATATATATAAAAGTTTTGAACCTAGTCGTCCCATATAAAAAAAAAAATTATGTCATAAGGTTAATGTACAGAGTCAACTATACTGATGACCTTGTTGCATAAAGTTAGTCATTCTATATGAAATATGGAAGTGAATTAATTAATTTGATTGAAAAATATGTTGCAATATTTGAAGTATGTTTGTTTGTATGTATATGTATTATTGATCTTTATCATATAGTACTTTTATCCAAGTGATATGTCATTCATATAAAGAAATATAGACAGTTGCACATTGCAATCATCTTTCTATATGTAATCCTTGCAACATTCCTCCTGAGGGTAAACAGTTACCCTTCAGATGAAGGATATTTCCTCAAAAAAAAAAAAAAAAAATCCTGGTTTTGTTGAGATGGGAGATGTTTTCTTTCTTATACTTTTTAAAGAGCAATGCAGCATGAATCAAATATTGCGTGGGATAGGTCAAGGGCGAGCGGGCTCAAGTGCTCTCGCTGCGATTCAAGTCCCACTTCAGAATTAACCGCCAGTGTTAGTATGAGTTAAGAATAAACTGAACACACTCAAATGCCTACACACAGACAAACACACACAAACGCACACACACACACACACACACACACACACACACACACACATATATATATATATATATATATACATATATATATATATATATATATACATATGTATGTATGTATATATATATATATGTATATATATATATATATATATATTTGTGTGTGTGTGTGTGTGTGTGTAGAGAGAGAGAGAGAGAGATTCATACAATACAAATTGCACATCGAAATACATGACGTAATAACGTCCAAGTAGCAAGGGGCGTAGACTTGAGCCAGAAATGAATACATATGACGCCAATCGCATTTTGATCAATATCCATTCAACCACCCAACTATTTCTGTGTTGCAAAGGTTCTCTCGAATCAGGTATGATCAATTATAACTGAGCATCTCAACTTAAGCTGTGCAAACCATGCTTCCTCTTTTAGATAGACTAATGATATAGACATATCTATCGGCTTCTACGTGCATATCTATCACTGTGGTAAAAGGACTTATTTTACCTGAAAGCACAGGAGCCTATTAGATATTAAGTATAAACTTGTTTCATTTTTTTTTCCTGAAGTTACTTATTTTGTTTCTTGGTATTATCGATATTACGTAAATACACCTCAGTTATTTTTATTAATTTACTTCGTCGCTTGTCACGGCACAAACTGGTCATGTACACATGAACACTGAAGCCTGCATGACATATCTCATTAAAGTATTCAGAGTATATCATATCACTTGACGTAGAATAATGAATAGCAAAGTTGCAGTCAAAATGATCACGTAGCCTACAAGTGAACAGGATACACTATTGTCCATACTTCAAAGAAAGATTGACAAAAAGGAATAGAAAGACTAGCTTTAAATACCATCAAGTTGACTCTAAGTTAAAGTAAAAAAAAAAAAATGAGATACGTACCCCCCCTCCCCCCCTACCGAATTGTTTCACTAGCTTTCAACTTATTTAATTTCCTCAACTGAATTAGGTAGCAATTTTCTCTACCCACGTTTATATCTAATTAAACCCTTTTCTAGCTTTTCCTATCAAAAGTTTGAGATGTAAAACCACTAAACAAGTAAGTACATCACGTTTTCAGAACTCAGTCATCGGAAAACGAACGGGCTCATTAAAGTATCATTAAATCCCTTCACTAAATCCCGCGAATATTCTTAATCTAAATTATCATTATGGCAAAAAGTGACAATTCTCACAATCCGAACTTCATCGTCATATAACCTGCCATGCCTGATGCCACTAAAACAGAGAATAGAAAGTGCTTGAGGAGCGACAGAGCGAATTTCAGCAGGAATTCCGTGCTCGTGAATTCCTTTGCATCTTCAGGCAGAGGAGAGGAAATAATGGACATTGGATTATTATGTCGTTTATTTGGGGTGTCTGAGAGAGAGGGAGAGGGTAAGGGAGGGAGGGAGGGAGGGATGGGGAGAGAGAGAGAGAGAGAAAGAGAGAGAGACAGAGTGAGAGAGATACATACATACTTACATCCATGCAGAGAGAGAGAGAGAGAGAGAGAGAGAGAGAGATATGCATACATAGAGAGAAAGAGAGCGAGAGAGATATACATACAGAGATAAAGAGAGAGAGGGAGAGATAGAGAGAGAG
>NW_028234425.1:24971067-24984601 GCF_977035675.1 Penaeus japonicus | reverse complement strand
ATTTAGAATATTAGTAAGTAGTAGTAGAATAGTTGTTAGAGCTAGGAGGTAGTAGTAGTAGTAGTAGAAGTAGTAGAAGTAGAAGTAGTAGTAGTAGTAGAAGTAGTATTAGTAGTAGTGGTAGAAGTAGTAGAAGTAGTAGAAGTAGAAGTAGTATTAGTAGTAGAAGTAGTAGTAAAAGTAGTAGTAGTAGTAGAAGTAGTAGTAGTAGTAATAGAAGTAGTATTAGTAGTAGTAGTAGAAGTAGTGTTAGTAGTAGTATTAGTAGTAGAAGTAGTAGTAGTAGTAGAAGTAGTAGTAGTAGAAGTAGTAGTAGTAGAAGTAGTAGTAGTAGAAGTAGTAGTAGTAGTAGAAGTAGTAGTAGTAGAAGTAGTAGTAGAAGTAGTAGTAGTAGAAGTAGTGTTAGTAGTAGAAGTAGAAGTAGTAGTAGTAGTAGAAGTAGTAGTAGTAGTAGAAGTAGTGTTAGTAGTAGTAGAAGTAGTAGAAGTAGAAGTAGCATTAGTAGTAGAAGTAGTAGTAGTAGAAGTAGTAGTAGTGTTAGTAGTAGTAGTAGAAGTAGTAGAAGTAGTGTTAGTAGTAGTAGTAGAAGTAGTAGTTGTAGAAGTAGTAGTAGTAGAAGTAGTGTTAGTAGTGTTAGTAGTAGAAGTAGTGTTAGTAGTAGTAGTAGAAGTAGTAGTAGTAGAAGTAGTGTTAGTAGTAGTAGTAGAAGTAGTAGTAGTAGAAGTAGTAGTAGTAGTAGAAGTAGTGTTAGTAGTAGTAGTAGTAGAAGTAGTAGTAGTAGAAGTAGTAGTAGTAGTAGAAGTAGTAGTAGTAGAAGTAGTAGTAGTAGTAGAAGTAGTAGTAGAAGTAGTATTAGATGTAGTAGAAGTAGTAGTAGTAGTAGAAGTAGTAGTAGTAATTCAAATTCAAATTCAAATTCAAATTCAAAAACTTTATTCCATAAATTACAATGGTTATTCTTAATACATATATACAATACATCTATCTGTTTGATATGATGTCACAACTGACAATTTAGGAAATGTTCTTTTAATTTTGTTTTGAATTTATTTAGGTTGGTAATGTCTTTTAAGCATTGTGAGGTAGTAGGTTCCAGGCCATGGGTCCACGTATTAGCATTTGTCGTGTCCCTATTTCTGTGTGTGATCTCTTTGACATATCGGAATTTACTTGTCGAGGTTCGAAACACCTGAAGTGGTGTTCCCCCCACAGTTTGTAAAGGCAGGATCCATGATGGATAATTCCCATGGAGGATTGTATGGATAAAAACACATGTATCAGAACTTGCATTTGGCTTGAATTTTTAACCATTTAAGTTGAATAATGTGTCGGGGTGATGTGATCGAACTTTCTAAGAACATTACCCAATGCAACTCTTGCAGCAAAGTTTTTGCAAAAGTAGTCTTTGTGCTTTCTGCATTAGGGTTTTGTTAGTAGAGGCCCCAAATATTTAAACAATAATTAATGATGCTTAGTGCTTAGAGTTTGAACAACCATGATTCCTTGTTTTCTGTAGGGATTTGATTTTTTAATTATATGATTAAGATATATTAATGTTCCCATTACCTTTCACTATGTCAATTTATCAACAAGGGATTCGAAACGTCATATATCTGTCAAAATGTACTCCTAGATTTTTTACTGACGTGCTTGGTTTAATTTGGTAGCCTTCGAAATCTATGGTTGTGGTCAATGGGAATTTTAGCTAAATTTTGCCGACTACCTATGAAGATACATTGCGTTTTTTTTTTTGTGGATGTAATTTATTTTAAGACCATTGTTATCAAATATCGATTTTGCTTTAACAAGAGTGTCCCACCCCCCCCTTTGTGTGTTTTCTTATCAATGCCTCTAAGTTTGTTCACTGAGTGTCCCCCCCACTGTGGAGAAAATTGAGAATCATCAGCGTACTGTATTAGGAAAGATGGCAGTTATGGACTATGGTTGATAAAATCATTAATGAAAATTGTGAATAGGATCGGGCCTAATATAGATCCTTGTGGAACACCGAAATAAACTGGTTGTGCTGATGATATATTTTTTTTTTCATTAATTTTTACCGATTGGGTTAATTTTTTTTGCTTGTATTTTAAATAGCTATCAAACCAATGGGTATCAATTCTATGGTTTCTTAATTTGTTATGAAGAATTTTGTGATGGACGCTGTCAAAAACTTTAGAAAGATCGCACAAAGTGAGTAAAATTTACCTTATTGTTGTCCCCCCCCCATGTTATTATAAAATTTTTTTGGTCAGTAATCTGTAGCAACGCTGTTTTCAGTGGATAACCTATTTCTAAAGCCATGTTGAGTTTTAGAATAATAAGTTATTGGTCTCCAGGAAATTCCAACCCCCCACCAATTGAATTGCCAACAGGCTTCTGCTTTTTCAAGTACCTTAGATAATACTGGAAGTATTGTGATAGGGCGGTAATTATTCATGTCGTTCCCCCCCCTATATCCCCAGACTTGAAAATTGGTGTTACAATTCCATGTTTTCCCAAAGCGACGGGAAAACACCAGTTACCAAAACCAATGAGGTGTTAATGATGATCGTTATATAAAATGCGATTACCGGTAGACTATCCTTAATAAAGGCCCCCCGGGCCCCAAAAAAGGCCCCGCAAAGCAATAAAAAATCCCTGTCTGCTCCCACCGGGATGGGTGTAGGGGGGGGGGGGGTGTGTGGGGGTGGTTGTGGTATGGGTGTGGTGTGGGGGGGGGTGGGGGGGGGGCATTTGTTTCGCGAAGTTGTGGTGGGGGGGATGTGTGTAGGGAGGGATGTATTAGGGAGGGATGGGGTGGTGAGGGGGGGTGGGGGGTTTATTATTAGGATGATAGTTTCTACGTCTACTGGTTGCGGTCCCACACCTTTGGAAAAGAAAAAAAAAAAAAATGAAATCATCAGTTTTATGAGCCTTGCCTGATCTGTGTTTTGATGTAATGTGGTGCCAATTGTTTGTTCATAAGTAAGTTTTTATCTTTCCCAATTTGTGCAAAGAAGTTATTGAAATGGTCGGTGCTATGTGTATAATTTGTGTAATTATCTGTGTATTGTTTGTTTTAGGCTCCAAAACTAATGTTTTTTAAAAATAACAATTTTCCAAGTTTTATTAGAGTTTGTTTTTATTTTCTGCGAATTTATTTCTGAAATAATTAGTCCCCCACACCCCTTTGCCAATTGGAATTGATGACTTAACACAAGTTTTTTTCCGTATTTTTTTTTTGCTTTATAAATTGCCTGAAGGGCGGGCTCAAGTCTGGTTATTTTCTTTTGAGCGCTTTGTTGGGAATTATTTCTTTCCGGCAATAGCTCCTCTTGATGTCGTCCCCCCATTTACCATGGAGCAGGGGGACGTCCTGACGAGTCTTGTCACATAGGGAGCAGAGGCATCTATGCTGCTTTTTATCACTTTCCGTGAGGATGGTTTTTTACCTTACCTTACCTGGGTATCTACATTTTTTTTGTATTGTTCCCCCCCACTGTTGATAAAATATCTAATAGAGTTGGTTCTTTAGATATGATTAGCTCGCATAATGACTGAGGATCATAGTGATTGAAGTCACGAAAAGTTTTTTGTAACCGGTGGTCGCTTGGTTTCTTTATATTCAACGTCCCTCCCCCCACCCATCGTAATAAGTTCATGAAACAAATCAGCAACATGACATGGAATGACGTCAACCCCTGTATGGAAGTATGGTATCTAATCTATTCGGGTTTTTTTAATATACATCTAATAAAGACGAGTAGTTTTGTTTATTTTTCTGTGATCCTTGTGTGTGTATTTATCACTTGTTCTAGTTTTTTTTTCTTGATTAACTTTGCTAACTTAGCATGTGGTTTATTTAAATAAATATTTAAGTCACATAAGAAAAAAAATAAAAAGTGATTTCTTTTTTAAGGACATTCTCTAAAAAACCTTTCAAGATATTCAAAAGATTCAGATTTTGCATGGGGATGCCTATAGAACCCCGCCGGCGCCAATAATGAAGGAAGGAAGCATGTTGCGTTTTTTTGTACGGTAACCCAGACATCTTTTTTCCTACGGCAGTATTATTAACTGTTGTAGTTGATATCCTATTTTTTTGGACTTAAGGGGGGGGGGGGTTAAAAAAAAAAAATCCCTTACAAATATGCATACTCCACCTCCCTCGCCCCCTGCATCACATCGATAAACTTGATAATTTGGAATGTTGATAAAGTTACTTATCATTTCCTGGTGGAGCCATGTTTCACTAACACAGAGTATGTCTACATTTCTTTCCTTTACTAACAATATAATTTCTTCAAGGTGACCGAGGAGAGATTGTGCATTGATGTGTTCTATTTTTAAGATGTTCTGTGACCTAATCACTGGCCGCGCTGACGGTTTTGCGCGGTCAAACATTCTGCTCGGTTTTGTACTTGTTTCTGTTTAAGAAAACCTTTACGTTATCAGGGAACACATCGGATTCTATAAACAGTTCTGAATTTATCTCTTTGCCTCTTACAGTAACAGTGAAGCTTGAATAATATTCATGTGTCATCTTAGTTTTGAAGGCTTTAACATTTGATATGTTGTCAAAAATTTTACTAACGAGGAAGTCTTCAATATCTTCTTCGTTTGTATCCGGATGACAGCTAGTGATATATAAATATACTACCTTGGGACGGTCGGCACCTTGTAGGGGTTTTGCTGTATTGCGTTCCTCCCTTGTTTTTCTTTTTTGTTTTCTCGAGGTAACGGTGACGAAACCTTCCTCGTCTTGCTGATGGGTTTGATGTGTCTCCGCTCGTTCTACGTAGTTATTGATGACGAGCGGTGGTGATTGTGTAGTAGGAGAGGTGGTAGGGGGCAGGGACTCCAGGCGCGTGTGGATGTGTTGCCTCTTCCCATTTGCGGTTGGGTGGAAGAGGTTTTTGATTATTCTTCCTTTTAGTGTTTCTAACGAAGCTTCTTCTTGGTGTTACTTGTGTAGAAGCTTCGCTCCTCACACTAGTTGTTGATGTCTCGGCGTTCCTCGGCAAACGCTTGCGTGGCGCCGGGGGGGGGGGGCGGCTGACCTGTCAGCAAGGTCGCGAGTCTGCTTGCTCGATGTGGGTACGGATGGAGGGGACGGGGTGTCAGGGGAGGGTGGGGGTGGTGAGGGAGAACTAGGAGAGGCATTGGTTGCGGATACTGCCATGGAAGGTGGGGGAGGAGGGGATGGAGTGTCAGGAGAGGGTGGTGGTGGTGAGGGAGAGCTAGAAGATGTATTGGTTATGGATACTGCCAAGGAAGGTGTAGGGGAGGAGTGGTTTTGTGTGTGCTTATCTTGTGACGTGGAGGTAGAGGACATTCTGGTAGGGGGAGGTGATGTAAATGGGAAAGGTTCGTATGTGGACTGGTCATGGGTGGGGGTTGGGAGATCGGAGTGGTGGGAGGGGGTTGAGGTTGTTGTGACGGATGCCTCCTCTCCGCATTCCTGCGTCTGGGGAGGCACACCTTGCTTAATCACACTGTTTAGTGCAGATTGTTGTTCGGAGAACATTCCGATCAGCAAGTCTATTTCATTTTCAATAAGATTTAGACTGCTGAAGGAGGGTTCAGGTTGGGTTTGTATCTTGGTGTTTCTTAAGAAGGAATAGTTTCACAAATGGTGTAGAAATACCTGTTTTCTTTGGTGGGGACCAATCAGTGACGGGAGTGTCTGTCGTTGTTGTAACAAACACTATATTATTGTTATTCAGGCACTGGTCGATCATGGTATGCACTATGAAATTCGTCATCCGTTTAATGTCTCTGGTTGTGTTTCTCGTTTTTCTAGAGTCTGATATGTTTAAAAAAAACAATACTGTGAGCGTATATCGATCTCATCAGGGCTGTACAATTTTCTGATCTGATCACACAGGACCATCCGTGCCCATGCTTTTTTTTTCGTTGCAATGAAGCACAGATGGTGTTCAGCACTATTGTGATATTGCCTATCTGATAAATGGCTTTTCTGTTTGTGTTCATTTCACTGTCGTCACTGTTTTCACTGGAGGGGTTGCTGTGGTTGCTAGGGCTGCTATAACACCCTTTGCCCTGGGCGGGGGGGCAACCTTTACGCGGGTTGCCGTTGGGGTGCCCATCACCGTGGGCGGGGCGGCAGCTTTGACCCGCGCTGCCAAAGGGCCCGTTTCCTCGGGCAGAGGTCCCATTACCCTGGGAAGGGGGCACGATACCCTGGGCCAAGGGTCCCCTTTCACTCTGGGGGTTAGAGCTCGAGCTAGCTGCTCGAGGAAGCACCGGGGAAGCTCCCTGGCTGGCCCCCGTTGACCCGGGGAGGGTGGTCAGATTTCCCTCTGACTGTGCGGGACCACGAGGTTTGCTGAGTTGTTTGGCGGCGGTGGAGAGGAGGCAAAAACACGTCCGTTCACCACGGCGGCTAGACTCAGAGTAGTAGAAGTAGTAATAGTAGAAGTAGTAGTAGTAGTGGAAGTACTAGTAGTAGAAGTACTAGTAGAAGTAGTAGTAGTAGAAGTAGTAGTAGTAGTAGTAGAAGTAGTAGTAGTAGTAGTAGAAGTAGTAATAGTAGAAGTAGTAGTAGTAGTGAAAGTACTAGTAGTAGAAGTACTAGTAGAAGTAGTAGTAGTAGAAGTAGTCTTAGTAGTAGTAGTAGAAGTAGTAGAACTAGAAGTAGTATAAGTAGTAGAAGTAGTATTAATAGTAAAAGTAGTAGTAGTAGAAGTAGTATTCGTAGTAGAAGTAGTATTAGTAGTAATAGTAGGAGTAGTAGTAGAAGAAGTAGTAGTAGTAGAAGTAGTAGTAGTAGTAGTAGAAGTAGTAGTAGAAGTAGTAGTAGTAGTAGAAGTAGTAGTAGTAGAAGTAGTAGTAGTAGTAGTAGTAGTAGTAGTAGTAGTAGTAGTAGAAGTAGTAGTAAGTAGTAGTAGTTAGTAGAAGTAGTAGTAGTAGTAGAAGTAGTAGTAGTAGTAGAAGTAGTAGTAGTAGAAGTAGTAGTAGTAAGTAGTAAGTAGTAGAAGTAGTAGTATAGTAAGTAGTAAAGTAGTAAGAGTAGTAAGTAGTAGTAGTAAGTAAGTTAGTAGTAGAAGTAGTAGTAGTAGAAGTAGTAGTAGTAGTAGTAGAATTAGTAGTAGAAGTAGTAGTAGTAGTAGAAGTAGTAGTAGTAGAAGTAGTAGTAGTAGTAGAAGTAGTAGTAGTAAAAGTAGTAGTAGAAGTAGTATTAGTAGTAGAAGTAGTAGTAGTAGTAGAAGTAGTAGTAGTAGTAGTAGAAGTAGTAGTAGTAAAAGTAGTAGTAGAAGTAGTAGTAGTAGTAGAAGTAGTAGTAGTAGTAGAAGTAGTAGTAGTAGTAGTAGTAGTAGAAGTAGTAGAAGTAGTAGTAGAAGTAGTAGTAGTAGTAGTAGAAGTAGTAGTAGTATAGATAGTAGTAGTAGTAAGTAGTAGAAGAAGTAGTAGTAGTAGTAGATGCTGTAGTAGTAGTAGAATTAGTAATGATAGTAGTAGTAGCAAAGTAGTAGTAGTAGAGTAGAGTAGTAGTAGTAGAAGTAGTATAGTAGAAGTATAGTAGTAAAGTAGTAGTAAGTAGAAGTAGTAGTAGTAGAAGTAGTAGTAAGTAGTAGTAGAAGTAGTAAGTAGTAGAAGTAGTAGTAGTAGAGAAGTAGTAGTAAGTAGTAGAAGTAGTAGTAGTAGTAGAGTAGAGTAGTAAGTATAGTAGAAGTAGTAGTAGTAGTAGAAGTAGTATCAGTAGTAGTAGTAGTAGTAGTAGAAAAGTAAGTAGTATAGTAGTAGAAGTAGTTAGTAAAGTAGTAGTAGTAGTAGTAAGTAGTAAGTAAGAAGTAGTAGTAGTAAAGTAAGTAGTGTAGTAGTAATAGTAGTAGTAGTAGTAGTATAGTAGAGTAGTAGTAGTGAAAGTAGTAGTAGTAAGTATAGTATATAGTAGTAGTAGTAGAAGTAGTAGTAGTAGTAGTAAGTAGTAGTAATATAAGTAGTAGTAGTTATAGTAGTAGTAAGTTAGAAGTAGTAGTAGAGTATATAGTAAAGTAGTAGAAGTAGAAGTAGTATAGTAAGTAGTAAGTATAAGAGTAGTAGTAGTAGTAGTTAGAGTAGTAAGAAGTAGTAGTAGTAGTAGAGTAGTAGTAGTAGTAGTAGAGTAGAAGTATATTAGTAGTAGTAGAAGTAGTAGAGTAGTAGAAGTAAAGTAGTTAGTAGTAGTAGTAGTAAAGTAGTAGTAAGAAGTAGTAGTAGTTAGAAGTAAGTATAGTAGTAGTATAGAAGTGTAGTAGTAGTTAGTAGTAGTAAAGTAGTATAGTAAAGTAGAAGTAGTAGTAGTAAAGTAGTAGTAGTAGAAGTAGTAGTAAGTAGAGTAGTAGTAGTAAAGTAGTAGTAGTAGTAGAAGTAGTGTTAGTATAGAGTAGAAGTATAGTAGTAGTAAGTAGTAGTAAGTAAGTAGTATAGTAGTAGTAGTAAGTAGTAGAGTGGATGTAGATAGTAGTGGAAGTAGTAGTAGTAGAAGTAGTAGTAGTAAAGTAGTAGTAGTAGAAGTAGTAGTAGTAGTAGTAGTAGTAAGTAGTAGTAGAAGTAGTAGTTAGTAAGTAGTAGAAGTAGTAGTAGTAGAAGTAGTAGTATAGTAGAAGTAGTAGTAGTAAAGTAGTATAGTAGTAGAAGTAGGTAGTAGTTAAGTAGTAGTAGTAGTAGTAAAGTAGTAGTAGTAGAAGTAGTAGTAGTATAGAAGTAGTAGAAGTAGAATAGTAGTAGTAGAAGTAGTAGTAGTAAGTATAAGTAGTAGTAGTATAAAGTAGTAGTAGTAGAGTAGTAGAGTAGTAGTAGTAGTAAGTAGTAGAGTATAGTAGTAGTAGTAGTAGTAAAGTAGTATAGTAGTAGTAGTAGAGTAAGTAGAAGTAGTAGTAGTAGAAGTAGTATAGTAGTAGTGTAGTAAGTAAGTAGTAGAAGTAGTTAGAAGTAGAAGTATAGTAGTTAAGTAGTAGTAGTAGAAGTAGTAGTAGTAGTAGAAGTAGTAGTAGAAGTAGTAGTAGTAGTAGAAGTAGTAGTAGTAAAAGTAGTAATAGTAGAAGTAGTAGTAGTAGAAGTAGTAGTAGTAGAAGTAGTAGTAGTAGAAGTAGTAGTAATAGTAGGAGTAGTAGCAGTAGTAGTAGTAGTCGAAGTAGTAGTAGAAGTAGTAGTAGAAGTAGTAGTAGTAGTAGTAGAAGTAGTAGTTGTAGTAGAAGTAGTAGTAATAGTAGGAGTAGCAGAAGTAGTAGTAGAAGTAGTAGTAGAAGTAGAAGTAGTAGTTGTAGTAGTAGTATTAATAGTAGGAGTAGTAGAAGTAGTAGTAGAAGTAGAAGTAGTCGTAGTGAAAGTAGTAGTAGTAGAAATAGTAGTAGAAGTAGAAGTAGTAGTAGTAGTAGTAGAAGTTGTAGTAATAGTAGGAGTAGTAGGAGTAGTAGAAATAGTAGTAGTAGTAGTAGTAGAAGTAGAAGTAGTAGTAGTAGTAGTAGCAATGGTTCTAGAAGTAATGGTAATAGTAGTAACAGTAGTACAGTGCCCACGTTCAAACTAAGGAGCAAGCAGAGAGAGTAGGTATGGCTATGAGGGTAGAACTGAAGGCTGTTTTATAAAGAAGAAAATACCAACAGTACTAGCACTCTCACTACTAAACTACTATCATTCCGATCACCACCACCAATATCACGCATATATATATATATATATATATATATATATATATATATATATATATATATATATATATATATATATATATATATATATATATATATATATGCATGTATATATATATATATATAAATATATATATATATATATATATATATATATATATATATATATATATATATATATATATATATATATATATATATTATGGAATACAAATCTCACACACACACCTATATATAAAAATGCATATGCAACATTTCGCGAATCCTTTTTCGTGGGATAGTTTGCTCTACTCACCATTTTTCTTAAACCACTGAAAAAATACTGGTCTTGAAAGAGAATATTCTTAAAATATTCGTGTGGGGTAATTAGTTCGAATATTTTGCAAGTACGTAAAACTCAACTTCAAGAAGCCGTCCGACCCCCCCCCCCCTCCCAAAAAAAAATAAATAGATAAATAAATTTAAAATAAGATAAAAAAAAAAATAATAATAATGATGATAAAAAAATAATAATAGAATAAAATAAACGGTGCAGGCAGTTTTCAAGTTCATAAAACGCCTCACCGTAATAAAGACCTCTATAAATCTGTAATTAATCACATACATCTATGATTATTTATTATATATATATATATATATATATATATATATATATATATATATATATATATATATATATGTGTGTGTGTGTGTGTGTGTGTGTGTGTGTGTGTGTGTGTGTTTTGCTTGTTCGTTTTTACTCCATTCAGAAAAAAACAGTAAAAACTTAGGCTACTTTAATATAGTTTACACGGGACATTATGAAGCTTCTCAACTAACTAGTTCGAAACACCCTGTCACTGACACCGAGACTGTACCCAGCCACGTGTTCATGGCAACTGTTTTTACGCTCTCGAGAGCCATGAGTCGTGAACCTAACGGGTTTGGCGAGTCGTTTCATATGGCTAGGGTTAAAGGAGGCAAAAATGTGTTGCTTCTTAAATAAGTCGGAAGTCGGATTTTTTTTTTTTTTTCTCCCAACGCTTAGCTACTAGTGTATTAACATATCTCTTCATCCTCCTCTGGTAACAGTTCTTCCTTAATCCTTCATGTCGTGATAAACTAGCCTTTGCCTGATAAAAAAGAAAAAAAGAAAAAAAAAATCACGTTATGTGGGTGTTCTCACCCCTTGCCACACTGTCAATAATTTCACTAATGTATATATAATGAATGATAATGGTGTGGGTGGGTGGATGTGAGTATGAGTGTGTGTTCGTGTGTGTGGGTATGTGTGGGTAAGGGTGTGTATGTTTGTGCGTGTGGGTGTGCGTGTGTACGTGTATGTTTTTGTGGTCAGGGATGGAGGCTGTGATTTTTTTCTACTGTATAATTGGTAAAGCAATTTTGATGGACTGTTTATGATTTTACTGAGAAAATGTCTGTGAGATTTTTTTTAATGTACTGGTTATATACACAAACACACACACACACAAACATACATACATACACACACATCCACACACATATGTATACACATGCACATTTTTATGTCTGTGTATGTGTGTGACATACGCATACAGAAGAATAAAGTCAAATAAGATAAAATCCCAAACACGCCTCCATAACTCTGGAACAAATCCAGACAGAAAAGCCATAGCTCACAGATTCTTCAGGAGTGTCGCCACAAATTCTTGCTTCTTTAATGAACGGGACTGAGATGTTATGGGCGTTTTTCGAGCCAAACTTCCGACATTCTTGATGCCACGCGGACCTGTCTGAGCTGCGTGAGAAGACATTAAAGAAAAGACATCACCGGTGAGGGCGAAAGGAAGAAAAAAAAGGAAGAAAAACCGCCCTCCTGCGTGGGATGAACTGGAAGCCTCGAGGGCGGTGAGCTCCTGCAGAAGGAAAAAGAAGTTAATGAAATTTGACTTCGATAGTCTGGAACACATACTGAATGTGAAGGAGATTTTGTTTAACTTCTCTTTCTTTTTTCTTTACCTTTATTGTTGATATGCTTTTTTTTTCTCCCTATTTTTTTCGGTTTCAAGGGCGAGACAGATGAAAATGCTGGGGATTTGATTGCATGTTTCACTGTTCTTCGATAGCAACGGATAGCCTATTAAAGTGCAATCTGACTTTGCACTCTGATGAATTTTCTTGAATGAGTTTAAGCTTCATTCTGTTCGTCAGTATACACACTTGTGCACAGATCTTGCAGACACGCACATTCAGACACAAAGACACCTACAGGTAGAATGGAAATGTCAGAGAGACAGATTTTGTGAGAGAGAGAAAAGGAGAGAGGGGGGAGATAGATAGAGAAATAGAGAGAGAATGAGAAGGAGAGAAAAGTTAGTGTGTGTGTGCGAGTCCGTACATTCATATTACCTTGCATCACATATAAAGTTGTTTATCATGAAATCATTAATTAAGATTCCATCATTTTTCAAATAATCTTTCTCCCGCTTGTAGCTTCTTTATTTCCTGACGTTCTTAAAACTAAACATTTAACACTTAACACTAATAGCATTTCGAATTAAAACTTTACATATCATAAGTCCCTGTGTAGTCCCCAAAGCTCTTGTTTACCACAAAATTTATAATTTGAATAGCAATTGTTGCAATACTGATGAAATATCTAATAAATCAATGTATCTTTTGCACGGAATGAAATTCTGAAAGGCTTTTTTCAACCTAGAGGGTTTATATTGCATCCCCTTATGAATATGTTGATTTGCAACACGCCATTGATGTAAAAGTGTAAAATCCCTTATAATAGGTATTTATTTTGAATTGGTTTGTTAATCAATGATTAGATATTGACCAATATAGAGGCTTGTTGATCATTGTTGCATGATCGCTCATTGTTGCATGATCGCTATCATTTTTATCACCACAAGTATTTTACTGCTACTGCTTCTTGTTATTATTGTTATCATCATTACTCTTATCATTGTTATTGATATTGCTTTTGGCTTTATTACTGTAACCATTATTATTAATCCTGTTATTATTATCATGATTTTCATAATCATTGTTATTATCATCATTCTTATCATTATTATTATTATTACTATTATTATTATCCTTATCATTTTCATTATTTTTATTATTGTCATCATTATTAGTAGTAGTAGTAGTAGTAGTAGTATCATTATTATTACTATCATTATTATTATCATCATCATCATTAATATTCTGATAACGCCCATTATTATCATTAATAGCATCTTCATTATAATCATTATTAGTGTTAGCATTAGTATTAGCATTAGGATATTTTTTATTGATAATCATATAGTAAAAATAGATAGATAAACAGATAGAGTAGAAACAGATAAAGCCATAGATAAAGAAATATAGATAACTGGATATACAAAGATATATAGATAGATGATACACCATCCCTCACTATCCGCTCCATCTATCCTCCTATCCTCCTCCCCACACCCCTGTCCCCATCCCCCATCGACGGCCCCCCCCCCCAAAAAAAAAAAAAAAAAAATCTCGTCTCATGCAAATATCCATCTCCAGATTTGCAAACCCGAAGGATATTGTCGTAGGATTTCTCAACGCAGGATGTCATTTCAGGAGTTTGAGATTATTCTGTTTGGAAAAGAGGTTTGTGTATCTCTTCTCATGACTTTGAAGGAGTCATGAGGTTGGAAAAGTCATGGGTTTAAAGGAGTCATGCCTTTAAAGCAGTCATGCCTTTAAAGCAGTCATAGTTTTAAAGCAGTCATGGGTTTAAAGGAGTCATGGGTTTAAAGCAGTCATGGCTTTAAAGCAGTCATGGGTTTAAAGAAATCATGCCTTTAAAGCAGTCATGGGTTTAAAGCAGTCATGGGTTTAAAGCAGTCATGGGTTTAAAGCAGTCATGGGTTTAAAGCAGTCATGGGTTTAAAGGAGTCATG
>NW_028234425.1:24938567-24941067 GCF_977035675.1 Penaeus japonicus | reverse complement strand
AATTAAGCACAGATTTTTTTTTTTTTTTTATCTTCTAACAATTGTATTCTTGTTTTTTAGTGACTTTGTTTTGTTCTACTAAATGCACCAGTTAGTGAATAATGATGGAAAAAACAATGGATATTTAGCCTTTTGATAATAAGAATGAATGAGGGTTATGGTAGTGTAGTGAATATTCCTGAAATTTGTTACGGTTAGAGAGAGAAAGAGATAGATAGATAGATATAGAGAGTGAACGAGAGAGAGTGAGAGAGAGATTCTAGGGGTTCTTTTTATATTTTTTGGCATACAATTATCATTCCCGTTCGCGATTTTTTTTTTTTTTTTTTTTTTTTTTTGAAGGTCAGACGAATCACAGGGAACTAAATAATACTTTTGTCTAAAAATAACTGATATTATTATCATGATTAATATGATTACCAGTATTAGGACTACTGTTTAATTAAATCATCACTATTATCATGCAAGAATTTTATGTTGCTTTCCAGGTATTTTTGTCATTACTTTTTTCAACGAGAATCATTGTACATCGTACATGTGATTAGCCGGAAGAAAAAAATTGTACATATCAAATGGCTGGTGGCAGACGCTATGATTTTATATATCTTATGACGGTGGAGACCGAGAAAAATAGTAAAAAATATATAGAGAGATGTTTAGTCATACAACTGCTATAGTGCCAGTATCATTAGCAAAAATTATTGTAACAGTATCCATAACAGTGATAAAAGATAATCAATAAATGATAATAATGACAATGATAAGGATACAAATTATATTAATAATATTAATAATAATAATGGTAATGATGATAACAGCATTATCAATGGTGATAATGATGATGGTAAAGATGATGATGATTATAACAATTTTCGTAAAGATGATAATGATATTAATAATGATAAAGATAATAACACCATAATCAACTCTTATAACACCACCCAAAACAAGTACACAACACACCCCTCTGATTTAATAACAATGAACACTAAAATAACAAAAACAACAAGGATAATGAGCACAATACCAATACCAATGACAATTAAAATAAATAAGCAATATCTATAGCCAAAGGAGCCAGATTTGCACGATTATTTATCAACCTCTGCACAGGCTGAATCAACTAATATTTTTTTCGATAAAGGATAAACCATTGAGCAGCGACGGAAAAGCTATCTGAAAGGAAAGTAACACTATTTTACGACTGTAACCCGTCCACTTTTTCTTACGAAATAGGAAGGAGTAAAAGGTATCTTTTATGAAATGAAATCTCTGTTGTTGTTTTTTTGTGTTTGTTTGTTTGTTTGTTTGTTTTTTGCCTTACAACGTAACTTTTCTTCTATTAATAGTCTGATTTTCCTCAGTAATTATTATTTTCATTTTTTTTTCTAATATATAGATTCACAGATAGTTTAGCCATTCCTCGAAGATTAGGAATAGATTGTCTTATCAAGGAGATTTTCCTTCTCCTATTCCTCCTTTTCCTCCTAATATTCTTTCTCCTCTTCCCCCTTTTCCTCCTAATCTTCTTTCTCTTTCTCTTCCTATTCCTCTTCTCCCTCCTCCTCCTTCTCCTTCTCCACGTCATCCTCTTTCTCTTCCTCCTTCTTCTTCTTTTTCTTCTTCTTCTGCTTCTTCATCTTCTCCTCCTCCTCCTCCTCCAAATCCGTCTCTCTTCCTCCTACTAATCATCCTTTTCCTCTTCCTTCTTCTTCTCCTCCTCTCCCCTTTCTCCTTCTTCTTTTCTTCCTCTTACTCTGCCTCCTACTCCTCCTCTTCCTCCTCTCCCACCTTCTTTTTTCCCGCTCTTCCTTTTCCTCCTCTTCCTCCTCTTTTTTTTATTCTTATTCTTTTCTTCTTCCTCCTCCCCCCATTTTTTTCTTCCTCCTCCTCATCTCCCTCTTTTTTCCTTCTCCTCCTCTTTTTCCTAATCTTCCTCCTCTTTTTTTTTTTCTTCTTCTTCTTCTTCCTCCATCTCCTCCTCCCCTCCTCCTCCTCCTCCTCCTCCTCCTCCTCCTCCTCCTCCTCCTCCTCCTCCTCCTCCTCCTCCTCCTCCTCCTCCTCCTCCTCCTCCTCCTCCTCCTCCTCCTCCTCTACCTCCTCCTCCCCTTCTCCTCCTTCTCCTCCTCCTCCCCTCCTTCTCCTCCTCTCCTCCTCCTCCTCCCTTCCTCCTCCTCCTCTTCATCATCATCATCATCATCATCACCACCACCATCATCCTCATCACCATCATCATCACCACCACCATCACCATCCTCATCACCATCATCATCATCCTCATCACCACCACCACCACCACCATCATCATCATCATCATCACCACCACCACCATCACCATCATCACCACCACCATCATCATCACCATCCTCATCACTATCATCATCACCATCATCACCACCACCACCACCATCATCATCATCACCACCACCACTACCATCACCATCATCATCATCATCATTATCATCATTTTTCTCCGACAACTCTCTATCACCTCCCAAAT
>NW_028234425.1:24913567-24923567 GCF_977035675.1 Penaeus japonicus | reverse complement strand
GTGTGTATGTGTGTGCGCATAAACTGATGTTCCCGTACGTCACACACAGCCGGCAGTCTCCGCGCATCGCAGCTATATAGTCCTCTGTGGTTCAAAGGCACCAATAACCTGCTGATCACGAAGGGGAAACTTACTCTGGTTTCAAAGGCGCCGCATGTCCCTTTGATGTTAAGATGTAGAGTGTTGCAGTAATAGGTGACTTGCAAATCGCAGAGGATCTTGGCTTGAGTACGCTAATACCGTGTGCTTTTGTGTGGCGGTTGAAAATAGGCTGGTTGCGTAGGATAGGAGGCCCTCGTGCTTTGCTGTTTGTTTTGTAAAGTGAGATTTTGGTAAATGTGGGTAAATTGCTTCTATTTTTTTGGCTAATGTTTGATCACTATTGCTTAGAGATACTTTCTTGTTTGATGTACTGAAATATCATCATAGCTATTACGAATATCTATCAACCATGAGATAGCTCAACTGATATATAATAGAATAACTTTAATATGATAGAATGTACTCTAGCATTATCAGTGTGACATTCTCATATCCTGATAACTTCGACATTTCAGACCACAGCTTGAATTGTTTGTCAAACTTAAACTTCCCTGAATGTCACAATATAATTGCTATCATTAATCCAAAATATTCTTAAACTAGAACTCACAAAGACGAAAGTTGACAGAGGCATTACTGCTAATAATTATGATAGAATTAATGATACTTCTAATGATAATAGTGATGATAAAGATGATAACATTAATAAAGATAATGATGATGATGATAATACTTATAAAAATGATGACAATAACAAAAATTATAATCATTATAGTGATGATGATGATTATAAAAATGATGACAATTAGATAAAAAGATGATTATGATAATTAAAGATTATAATAATAATGAAGAAGACGATAATGATAATGATAATAATCATCTTCATTATAAAAGTAACAACAGCAACAATGATTATAATAATGATACCATCATTAATGATTGTAAGGCACTGGTATTGATATTATGTGACACAAGACATTGATCATGTATGTCTACTTAATTCAATGCAATATCGATGGCAGTGTGTCTTGACCTGACGCATCCTGCTTCCTGTGTTCGTTTCCGCCTCGGAACACAAGCTTTTCTAGGCAGCTGTGTTTGCTAGCGGAAGCCCCGAGGCGTAGAAAGTGACTGAAGATTTGTCCTTAAGGACATGTAAGGACAGACACACACACAGATCAGGACAGAGAGGTCAGACAGACAGACTAGAGCAAGCCGCTCTGACCTCTGGCCTTCGGCCAGGGTCTAGTGTATTAGAGTCCACAATAAAGACCATGGCACGTGAACGTCTGTCTGATTATCCACCGACCTACAACCAGGGCATCGAGTGGTTATAACAACTGCTCTCAGTGGTGGGTTACAAACTGGTGCCAGCCGGTGGCTTACAACTAGCGCCAGCTGGTGGCTTACAAACTGGTGGCACTGGTGGGTTACAAACTGGTGGCACTGGTGGGTTACATTGGTGGCCAGGCGGTGGATACCACGATTTTGCTGGTATCGGACTCACAACTCCGAAGAAGCCGCTACGACCGAAGCTACCATAGATATCGAGAAGAAAATGAAGAAATTACGCCGAAGTTCCCGCCCGCCGCCCACTCCGCAGTAAGAAGTTTGCCCGCCCGCCCACACCACAGAAAGAACTTCTCCCGCCCGCCCGCCCTGTTCTACCTGACCTGACAAACACCGCCGCCCATAGCAGCCGACCTGTCCGTGCTAAGTAACTTCCTGCACGTCGACACCCATCTTTCATGGCAACCCAAGACTGCCCACCGCGGATTTTGGGCTTAACACGAGCGCCCCAACTCCCAGGTCACGAAGTCTCTGACACGAGCAGAAAAGGCCACAGATGAGAAGTCAAGAGGACCACCACACCGGTCCGCGATACGACCGACCTACGACCCGCCGCAGACGCCCATCTACATGTTGACATCGTGACATCAAAAAATCCCGTAAGTTAGAGAAACCCAGGCTCTTTTTATTTTGTTAGGTATCGTTAGATTTCGTTAGGATTTAGGAATTTTCTATGCTGTGATTTTTCTCGTGATTGTACCTCTATGCTGTGATTTTTTTTTTCTCGTGATTGTACCTCTGTTTTTCTTTTGTGAAACACCTGCGCGGGAGTGTGATTCCGCAGGACTTCCATCCTCTTCCCTCCCTTACGCTTAGGTGTGAACGAATTAATCGTTGAAAGGAAAAGTCCCCCCCCCCCCTCTCTTCCCCTGTTTCCTCGTTCTCGCCTTGATGACCCCGTTATAACGGCCTCCCTGACGGCCTACTGAATTTCTTTCTTTCTTATTTTTTGTGAAGAATGGCTTGAATATTATGAAGTTCGGTTCTGTATTCTGAAGTTCTGAGCATCAGATATTTTTATATGTATTGTTTCTTCGCTTAGTTCTTCGCACGTGCCGATATTTCAGACCCTCCCCTTCATGACCTGACCGTGTGAAAAGGCAGTGTCAATGTTTTGCTTCCCTTTTGGCGTAAAACAAGCATTCTTGTTTTATATTTATATTTTCATTATTCGGACAAGGTAATTTGGAGAATTTTTCTGGCTTTACTCTCCAAAATATTTGTTCTGAAAGTGAACCCTTACAAGATTTTACATGTTCGATTACGATTATCGAAAGGGCCGATATCGTATTTAGACTATGTAAATTCTTGACAGCTTTTCACTTTCATTCCGAATCTGTACTGGCGATGAGTGTTGCCTGATTCCTATATTCTGTTATTTTTGTACTTCTTTCATCGACACCTGCTATTTCTACTCGTATTTTGCAACTTCGGACAATATATTCTGGAGATATTTTATTGACTGTTAATCTCCGAATATTTGTTTTGAAAGTGAACCCTTGAAAGATTTTCCATGCTTAATTACAATTATCAAAGCGGACGCGATATTGTATTAGACTGTAAATTCTTGACAGCTTTTCGCTTTCATTCCGAATCTGTACTGGCGATGAGTGTTGCCTGATTCCTATTTTCTGTTATTTTTGTACTTTCTTTCATCGACACGTGCTATTGCTATTCGTATTTTTCTGCATCTTGCAACTTCGGATAATGTATTCTGGAGACATTTTATTGACTGTTCCTCTCCAAAAATATTTGTTTCGAAAGTGAACCTTTGAAAGATTTTCCATACTAAATTGCAATTATCGGAGGAGAAGCGATATTGTATTTAAAACATGTAATTTCTTAAGTCTTCACTTTCCCTCCGAATCTGTGCTGGTGATCAGTATTGCCAATTTTTATCTATCAATTTATCTTTCACCGCTCGTTAAAATACGCCTCTTGTTATTTTTCTCGTTGACAAGTGCTATTCATGTTTGTATTTTCTCTGTATCTTGTAAACCTTATCTCTTGAGCTTGCACATATTACTTAGTTTCGATTCTTCTTTTGTATGTTCTCTCTTGGCAGTTGCAGTGTTATTTTTGTTGTTTGTCGCATCAGTAAGCCGTGCAGGGCGCACGCATGTCATTTTGGTGGCCATGCAAGACGCATGAGGCATCTGTAAGCCGTGCAGGGCGCACGCATGTCATTTTGGTGGCCATGCAAGACGCATGAGGCATCTGTAAGCCGTGCAGGGCGCACGCATGTCATTTTGGTGGCCATGCAAGACGCATGAGGCATCTGTAAGCCGTGCAGGGCGCACGCATGTCATTTAGGTAGCCATGCAAGAAGCATGAGGCATCTGTAAGCCGTGCAGGGTGCACGCATGTCATTTAGGTAGCCATGCAAGACGCATGAGGCATCTGTAAGCCGTGCAGGGTGCACGCATGTCATTTAGGTAGCCATGCAAGACGCATGAGGCATCTGTAAGCCGTGCAGGGCGCACGCATGTCATTTAGGTAGCCATGCAAGACGCATGAGGCATCAGTAAGCCGTGCAGGGCGCACGCATGTCATTTAGGTAGCCATGCAAGACGCATGTGGCATCAGTAAGCCGTGCAAGGAGCACGCAGGTTGTTTTTATGTGGTACCCCTACCCCCTCCCGGCGGACGAAAGGTTTCCCGCACGTTTCCCCCCTCCCCCCTGTATACCTACTGTGTTGTGTCGGTGCATGTTTTCACCAAGGTAGAACGGTGGTTGAGTTGTACAGTGTTTGGGTGCATGGCAAAGTCAGCCCGACTGCACCTTTGAGGTACAGGGCATCGCGCCAGTTACGCCTGACCACCGTAACTAGCTCGCCTGTTATCCACAAGTCGCAAGGGTGTTGAATTGTTTGCCCCAGAGGGTAGCCACTGTCCGACCCCCACCCTCGGTGCACTAACACCACCAGTCGTGATACAAAAGATTTTTTTTATGTATGTATTCTCAAATGCACTGCCACCTATATCTCATGAAGTCATAGTGAGATTTTTGTTCTGGGATAAGCTGATCCTACCACGCTTTTATGAAACCTTTTTCTATGTGTTCTTTTAGTAATTTGCAAGTTCTTCTAGCCTATGCTCACTCGAGTCGTTTCCTAATTTCACTTACTATGCAAGCTTGTCACGTTATGTTGTCACTCTCCCCTCATTTCGCTTAAGCAATCACACCTTTGCTTTAATTACTTTCTCACACATAATGTTCTTTATACTCACAGCCAAATTGTATTTCTGTACGTGTTGTATTCTTATATTTTTATGATATATGTATGTTTTTGGAGCCATCTCTTAGGGCCCACCTGTTCACTGCAGTCACCCATTTTATGTTGTAATGAGGCCAGTCTTAGTGCCTACTCTTACACTGCAGTTATTGAATCGTTTCTCGTACAATACATGTTACATGCTTACTAGGGCCACTGATTAGTGCCCATTGCTGCCGCTGCGCCGGCCAATGAATTTGATAGTGTTTTAGCTTATGGTTGAATGTCACAGCTACCTGCGAAGTCTGGTGCAGATAGCCTCCAATGACCAGGAGCCCACTTGTAGGGTGGAGACATTGATTTTAGCTAGATCGTAGTAGTTAAGGCCTGGTAATTTCTCTAACTAAGATACGACGGGGGCCGTCTAGTAGCGTGGTCCGAGCGATGTAAGGCACTGGTATTGATATTATGTGACACAAGACATTGATCATGTATGTCTACTTAATTCAATGCAATATCGATGGCAGTGTGTCTTGACCTGACGCATCCTGCTTCCTGTGTTCGTTTCCGCCTCGGAACACAAGCTTTTCTAGGCAGCTGTGTTTGCTAGCGGAAGCCCCGAGGCGTAGAAAGTGACTGAAGATTTGTCCTTAAGGACATGTAAGGACAGACACACACACAGATCAGGACAGAGAGGTCAGACAGACAGACTAGAGCAAGCCGCTCTGACCTCTGGCCTTCGGCCAGGGTCTAGTGTATTAGAGTCCACAATAAAGACCATGGCACGTGAACGTCTGTCTGATTATCCACTGACCTACAACCAGGGCATCGAGTGGTTATAACAACTGCTCTCAGTGGTGGGTTACAAACTGGTGCCAGCCGGTGGCTTACAACTAGCGCCAGCTGGTGGCTTACAAACTGGTGGCACTGGTGGGTTACAATGATAACGATAGTGATAATATTGCTAAAAAAAATAATGCAAACAACGAGAGTGATAATAATAATAATGCCTTTACTGATATCAGATATTACTAATACAAAAGAAGGGAGTGTGGAAATGCTACAGAAATAGACGGTGACAAAACATTCAGTAACTTTTGTTCAATCACTACAGACACTTTGGCTGAAGACGAGACAGTTGTGAACGCGACTGAGAGTTCTCCTTTTGTGAACGCAGCTGAGAGTTCTCTTTTTTGTGTTCGGTTTATTGGAGGAGGAATCTGGGGAACGAAGTTATCGCAAACTTTTGTTGCATGTTTTGTGTGTGGTTGTCTGTGTGTCTGTGTGTGTGCGTGTGTTTGTCTGTGTGTGTTTGTGCGTTTGTGTGTGGGTGTGTGGGTGTGTTTGTGTGTGTGTTTGTTTGTCTGTGTGTGTTTGAGTGTGTGTTTGTGAGTTTGTGTGTTGTATGTGTGTGTGTTTAACGGTATAGTAGACCTGATGAACTTTGGACACTATGAAGTTTAATTATATTTTGTCGTATTTTCCTTTTAGTACGTTGCGTCTCTTAATCATATTTTCTCTTAACATTTGGTCGAATTTCCAAGATCTCGAAAGATCTCTCTGTTACACGAAGACATTTTTCCTGTGCTCTCTTTCCAGTTCCTTCTTCTTTCTTTCTTTCTTTCTTTCTTTCTCTCTTTCTCTCCGTTTTTTTCATCCTTCTTCTTCGCTCTCGTCCACACCACTCCATCACTATTTCGCTTACTTAGCTCTCTCCATCTATCTCTTCTCCCTTGTCCTATTTATCACTGTCTCTGCGCTATCACCCAGCCATTATTTTCTGATCATATTTCCTCCGATTTTTCCGTTGAGAATCAGGCCGATTTATACACTTTTAATGGACGCTTTACGAGGAAAAATCTGATTGATTTCGGCATCATTGTTCGAGGGAAAAAAAGGGAATCCGATTTGATTTCGGATCCTTTTTCAGATCTGCTTTTGTTTTTTGTGTTTTTCGTTTTCGTATCTATGCTTTTTGTTCATTTGTGTATCTATTGTTGTTGTTGTTGTTGTTTTCTAGAAAATAATGGATTTCGTTTTGTGTAAATAGTATAAAAAATAAAATAAAAATAAAAAACGCTGATGTAATATCGTGTGTAGTAAAATAATTTACTTACGTATTTGTTTGGCATTGCGTAGTTCTCAGACTTAAGGGACTATGAATGTAAATATTAATATATATAGATCGCGGTCCTTCCTTTCTCAATATATCATTAACAGAGTTCGTTCTATTTCGTCTGTACTTTTGGCATGTGATGGTATTACTTACATTAATTTATCTCACGTATTCAAATGCCATAAGCTATTAAAGCGATTTACCATTTTATCTTGCAGTCATCTGTAATTTCATTTTGCATAATATCAACTAAAAAACGTAAAAAATTGTAAAATCAATAATGCATATGACAACTATCAACGCTAGCAATCTCTCTCTAGTTGAAAATAATTGTGCGTCAGCAATCATCTGCTATTAAGCCAGATTGCAATGATAGTTTCCTATTATTTAATCCTATGAACGTAGAAATGAAATTAGAAACACGCTTAGATTTACAGCCAAGTTAATGTTACCTTATCCACCTATTCCTCACATACATAAACAACAACAAAAGTCTTTTTTTTTTCAAATGATCTAATAATTCATAACATTCATAATACAATTCCTTGATAATCACCTTCCTTTTGTTTGTATATCATTAGATATTCGGTAATCGTTACATAATTCAGATGAATGGAGAGTCATGTCTCTTTGCATTGTTTCGTGCAAAAGAGGATCTAGTTTTTGCGATGTCATGAATGTTTATAAACAGGTATATGGATATAGAGATAGATACAGGTGGATAGTGTTTTTTATTATATGTGTATTTGTGAGTGTGTAAATGTGTGTGTGTTTGTGTATGTGTGTGTGTGCGTGTGTGTATGTTTGTGTATGTGTGTGTGTGTGTGTGATTATAGATATAATTATAGATACATGAATCTACTTTGCGGTTTTCTGTATATTTCATTCCTTGATGCCGTATGTTTCTAGTTCTATCTTTTTTACTATGCCTACTGTTTCTCGTTAATATACATGCGAAAAATGGGAAGAACCCGAAGAGAGGGAATAAAAAACGATAGAAAGATAGGAAGGAGAGGGAAACGGAGAACAATAAGAACAATAATGAAAGCTCGCAAATTGATAGAAAATGGAGTCATATTCTTATGAAAGATTTATGGATATTTAATACAATGAAGTAACTTACGTGAGTGTTGGCTAGAATGCTAAGAATGAATGATAATTATGTACGTTGGCATAGCATTTCATGGTGGTAGTAATGATGCTACTGTTGTATCATGATTTATATTACTATTATGATTATCATTAGTATTGCCTCTATTATCATTATACTCATCATTACTGAGGTTGTTTGCTATCATTAAATAAAAGAGTAGGATTTTTCTTTTTCACTCTCATGTAAAAGGGGGGCATATGGTCTATGAAGTTGCATGATTCAATTATGTTGACATTGTTTACAGTTCTTGCACCGGATATTGAGTTATTGAGTTTTGAACGGATTTTCAGCGAACATTTTATGAGCATTTAGCTAGATTATTATGTTAGATCATGCTATATATATTTTTTTTTATTGCCATTGTTATTGTGGTTGTAATTGTGGTATTGATGTTACTATGTTACCTTTTTAACGTTTTTTGAAAATATTTTACTGTTTTTTTTTTTTTGTATGTTGTTCTCTTTTTAACTTTGTTGATATGTTTAACAGAATTTATAACTTCAATTCGTTTTTTTTTCTCTCACTCTCTTATTTCCGCATATAGAAAATTAATTAATTATCAAACTAATTAGTGTAAAAAAAAGTAGAGACAAATCTTAGCAAGTCTAACTACATATTGATAATATTTTTCCAATGTAAAAATGTTACATTTGTTCAATGTTCATGGTTGTGTGTTTGTGTGTGTGTGTGTGTGTTTGTGTGTGTGTGTGAATGTCTCTCTCTCTCTCTCACTCTCATTCTCACTCTCACTCCATCTCTTTATATATATATATATATATATATATATATATATATATATATATATATATATATATATATAATATATATGCATATATATATATAATATATATATATATATTATATATATAATATATATATATATATATATATATATTATATATATTATATATATATATATATAATATATATTATATATATATATATATTATATATATATATATATAATATATATATATATATATATATATATATATATATATATATATATATATATATATAATATATATATATATACATGGGAGAAATTCACTCGGCGGAGAGTGTCCGTCGGCCTCGCAACTCCGCATTTATGACGACGCCTTTCCATCACGGGAAGTGGCGAGAGCAAGCCACCCCGCCATCAGTGAGTTCCTATGTGCACTTTATTGCCCCGTTCGAGCCCCGGGGAAGGTGCATATGGTACGATGTTCAAGCTGGAGTGTTAGGACAGAGGCAGCCGCGTTCAGATTTCTATATTCGCAAAACGGTTCTTGAATGTATGGCTATTTCTGTATGGTTGTTCCTGTAGCTCGGTAGATCTTGTATGACAACCGTACAGGTAGTGAAGCGCCGTTCGGATGTTCTTTATATAGTCCTTCCGGTTCTTTCTGTGTACCTTGTAGGATGCATGCACACGCACCACGTGTAGGATAGAAGACAGACACCTTTGCACGGTCTTCTCGAGCCATGAGCTTACCTCTGTGATGCTCTCCTGTGGTGCCAGAGAGTCCAGTCGCTTTTTTCTTCTTCTTTTTTATTATATTTGAAAATCCTCTTTACTATTGTTATTTTGTTAATATATAATCTTATTTGAAATCATATATATATTTTTTTTTCAAATATTATATCTTTATAATATTTTTTATATGTATTTTTTCTTTTTTTTTTTACTTTTAATTATATTATATCTTTTATATTATATTTATTAATTATCTAAAATCACCTGAGGTCATGGGGGGCCAGATCCTATCACCAGTCGGGCTAAAAAATATACGAATTAAAGATGCACAAACACAAAGCTTATCTACATCTTAATGAAGCTCACCGTCAGCTTAGTGGCTAATTATATAGCGTAGTTATATCACGACATCGTAGGTCTTTACCCTCACCAGTTCACATCTAAACAATGACGCAACAACTCCCATTATTTGTCACTTATACAAGTCAAACATGTATGTTTTTTCATATATTCGTATTCATGTACGTAATGGATTAATTTTACACACAAACGCACACAAGTACATTAGTCGTCAAGATCCTCGCTCGGCCCGACACTGCAGCGTAATAAGAGTCCCAAGCACGATTTTTTTTTCCATCCTATTTTGCAGAGAACTGAAATGA
>NW_028234425.1:24898567-24901067 GCF_977035675.1 Penaeus japonicus | reverse complement strand
GTGTGCGAAATCCTTTGTTTTCACCCCCCACCCCACCCCCCACCCAAAAAAGAAAGAAAAAAAAAAGTAAAACATTTACGTGCTTGACGTGTGTGTCCATGTCTTAGCTTGCATAATTATGAAACAAGATCCAGCGTGAAGGAAGGAATACCTGATTCCCATAAAACGAAGATATCTTTGGTTAGTTAGCAAGACGATGAACAGGCTGTTCCAAAGTGAATTATATAGATACAGAAGGTAACCTGCAGATTTTAAGGAAATATGCCTAATGGTGGTTACATGGGATTTGAAAATGGTTGAAACTATGATACTTCAACAAATATTTTTTATTACAGAATGTGTAATAGTCATGTGTGTATGTGTGTATGTACGTTTTTGTATGTGAAAGTGGGCCAGTATTTAATTGTATGAGCAATCATCCGTTCAACATGTATGTTTTTTTTGTTTATATATATATATATATATATATATATATATATATATATATATATATATATATAAAGGACTAAATATCATTCTATTTTCGTCATTTCTATTCAGGTCAACAGGAAATCTTCCTGATTAATGAGGACCATGCATACTTGTATTTTATAAATAGTACTTACTCGTTAATCCACGTAAGATTGAATACCATTACAAGTAATTACTCGAAATGAAAATCCAAACCTTAACTTGCTGATTCATTAACTTAAAATAAAAGTTATAAATCCAACAAACAAATTTAGTTCTCTTCTGCAAGTTGAAATTAATGGGAGTTGGTTAAATCTTATTCACTCGTCAATTAGCTAACTACCCAGTGCACGGTTATGTCCATAAGGGCGCTCCGGACATTAGTGAAGAAGGTGCGTTTCGCTCTAAGCTACCTCATAGATGAGTGTTGCTTAATCCTCTGCAAGTATTCACGAGCGCCGCCTTATGATGACTTTGAATGATAAAAGGGCTTTCGTTAAATCAAGATAGGAGTCGGGATATTATCAATGTTTAATCTTAGGCATGAATTTGAATTACACATACTCGGGTAGAAAATGGAAGATAAATGTATAGAGAGGGTCGAAAAGGGGTAAGATTTCAACCCATGGCATGACTGCAGACATAATAAGAGGATTTTATTTGATTATATAATTTCATTGCGGACAAATGAGTGACATGAACGTGACTAGGAGAGAGAAACAGCAAATAAGAGAGAGAGAGAGAGAGAAATAGTGTGTGCGTGTGTGTGTGTGTGTGTTTGTGTGTCTGTGATACACAATGTCATTCAGAACAGACAAAAGAAGCCCCTTTTTTTAAGAATGGTTAGTCCTTGCGTATAAGGAATCTCATCCGGACCTTTTGAAACAGAGAAATTATAAAGATTAACATCACAGAGGATCTTCGTGAAATATCAGTCTTCCATTGCCATCTGAAAGACCGGAAAGGTGGTTCTTTGCAATGTGCAACATCTATTCTACAGCGGACAAAAATGAAGACAGAAGCAATATTGCTACAAGGAATAAGGGAGTGCCAAGTGGTAGCGAGTTACAATACTTCAAAAATCTTCGATATGGATAAAGTGAGAGTGATAGAGGTATTCCTGTACGAATTAGAATGGCTATTTCTGAAGGATATTGGCTGAACAAGAGTGTGCTTTCAAGAGGGTACGAAAGCACTAATCTAAAAAAAGAAAATAAAAAAATAATGTATAAAGGCCACGTGGAAACAAAGCTATGCATATATAAGTAAAGGGATTAATAACCCTGCCAGCCTTGGGATAACAGAGGCTTTTCTGAAACGTATGTTCAAACTTCATCTGAATTTCATGACGGAGATCGAGATGCGTAGAATTACATCTCTTGCCTTGTGAAGTTTTTTTTCTTTTCTTTTCTTTCTTTCTTTTTGTCATTTCCCTATATTTGTTATAATGAACGCTGCCGTAACGTCACTTGAATTTTCCCTTATTAGTCGGTTATGTTTATCTATTTTCTCTCCTTAGCCTTTTTTGGGGGAGGGGTCAGTCTGATAATTGAAGGAAAAGTAAAGTGAGAATTTTTCAAAGATATATATCTTTGATCTTTTTATTTGCATTCAGTGCTTGTAAGACTTTGTAATATACCCTGTGTGTGTGTGTTAGTGTGTGTGTATATATATATATATATATATATATATATATATATATATATATATATATATATATGTATACATGTGTGTGTGTGTGTGTGTGTGTGTGTGTGTGTGTGTGTGTGTGTGTGTGTGTTGTATGTGTGTGTGTAAATATATATGGATATATGTATGTATTAATATATGAATATATGTATGAATGTATGTACACATGCATGTATCTTATTAAGTGTCTCTACCGTATTTTGTCCAAATGTCCCTCCCCCTCATCATTACCCAAGAAAAAACTTGGACAGTCAGTTGTTCTAATCGCAGAAACAGTGAGCGCGCGGAAGACCCCCTGGGGTTATAAGCTCGTTAAGTTCCCATAAAAAATTAGCCTTTCCAGGAATATTTTCAGCCAGCG
>NW_028234425.1:24881067-24883567 GCF_977035675.1 Penaeus japonicus | reverse complement strand
ACATCAATTTGCGTGTCTGTGTGTGTATGTGTGTGTGTGTGTGTGTGTGTGTGTGTGTGTGTGTGTGTGTGTGTGCATATATATATATATATATATATATATATATATATATATATATATATATATATATATATATATATATATATGTATGTATATATATACATATATATATACACATATATATATAAATATATTATATATATATGTGTGTGTGTGTGTGTGTTTGTGTGTGTGTGTGTGTGTGTGTGTTTGTGTGCGTGTGTGTGTGTGTCTATTTATACATACATATTAACATTCTGCTCGACAAATGCTGCAAAAGAGACAAAGATTCAGTACTCCAGTAATAATGATTAAAAATAATTAAAAACCCGCAAGAAAATTTACAATCCGATGGAAGTAAAGTCTGACTCACATTAAGTTCGCGCGTTATTTTATGCATCGTGGTATCCGCCTGCCCATGACCTCTTTATATTGCACTGTGGAGCCGATGCTTTCATGCTTTACAACAAGCAAAAAAGGGTTTTACAGACAGCGTTGTTTGGAATATTCATCATAGGACTGTGCTGCAACGGATGTGGGAATTGCAGTTGCTTGAAAAATGTATAGTTTCAATATCAAGGTTGGTTAAAAATCCGGCGAGTGGGGTTTCGATATACTAGGTGTGGGGGGAGGGGGGTGTGGGGGTTCGGGGTGGGGGGTGGGTTGAGGGGGGAGGCGGAGGTGGACGTGAGATGAAAGTATAAATGACAAGGATTCCGAATGCTTCTTTTTATTTCAGTTTGGATCCTATGTGATAATTTATGTACATCATTAATTAAAGGATATCGTGTGTGGACCCCACCCCCTCAAAAAAAAAGAAAAAAAAAACATGGCGAAAGCTTGGCTTGAGAACACGAAAAAAGTCCCTCCACCAATTTTTAAAAATGATAATGAAATACGGAAATTCAAGAAGAGTAGAAAAAACATGAAAAAACGGGAACGTTTGTCCCAAAATTCTGCGATATCTACGCATACATAAACCCTAAGTTAGAATATATATACTAAATCCTAAATTTGCAATAGAGATCGTATTGCTATGGTATTTTTATGGACTATTATGATCACAGAATAAGCTTTGTCATGTCTGTGCACTTAGTCATAGTAAAATATATCATTATGAAAAAAAAAAAAAAAAATATATATATATATATATATAAAATATCCCATCTCTGACTTCCGAACGAAACCTAGAAACTAAATCTATTTTCGTACTTGTTTCATATTTCATAGCCGACGAATCGACCAATCTGCATCTCATTAAGTTGCCCTTTAATCAAACCTCATCAACAATTTTGTCCTGGATTGAATGACACCTCAACATCATGACCTCCAACATTAACTGAATAAACGAGACACACATGATAATCATTATTTAAGGTGATTTGCAACGACCAACGTTTCCCGTCGAAAGGCTGCGAACAGGATTTTGGCCTCTGAAACTGCAGCTTTTCCCGTCGCTGGCCTAATGCGTGCTCAGATCTTCTGTGTGTGTGTGTATATATACACACACACACATATCAAACCACACTCAAACCACACTCAACTCTCTAATCCCCGCCCTCCTCCACCCCCTCCACCTCCACTTCCACCTTTTCCACTCGCTCTTCCACATCCACCCACGCACATATTCCGCGCACATCCAACCTATGTATTTTGACTATATATTTTTCAGCAACACTAAAACCCGCGAGTTACAGGTTCCATGTAAACAAAGGTCGCTGCGGTATTTTCTGATGTTTTCATAAGATATTAAAAGGTCCAATTATGTAGTACTTTATAAATAGGTAATGAGGTGCCTTGGAGAAGGAAAACAAAAGACGAGAGCAATTCATTATATTTCCACTGTTTTTTTTCATCCTTTTTTTTTTGCATCACCATCACTGACCGACATTCTAAATCATATTTTGTTTACTTCTATTACTGCTATATAACTGGTGTTTTCATGTTTTATCCCAAGCCAAAAACGTTACACAGACAACGTTGTACGTACATCTATATATATTTGTTTATGTAGGTTTAAAAAAAAAAACCTTCGCTGTATAAGGGCCTTGCTGCGGTCAAAAAAAAAATAATAAATAAAAAAATAAAATAAAAAAGTTTAGTCAAATATAAAAGTTTGATGGCGGAAATATCTGCATTTGAAGCTTCGATACACAGTAGGTGGGCGTAGTATAGGTAGGGGTAGGGGTACGGGTACGGGGAGGGCAAGGGGTTAGGAGCAGGGCAAAAAGTGGATAGATATTCCTCTTATTGTTACTCCGTGTAACAAAATTATATAACGTACGGACTCTCTTGTTTGAATTCTTCATTTTATCACTACTATTGACTTTTACAAAGATAGCATTAACTCTATCCACAGTTTCCTAACGAAATATGAAACGAGAAAATTAAATTCCCTTCTGTAAAGGTGAATGGAAGATAATCGCATTTTCTTGATTCAGATGATGATACCTATTAATAG
>NW_028234425.1:24868567-24873567 GCF_977035675.1 Penaeus japonicus | reverse complement strand
AGGAAAAGAGGAAAAGTCAAAATGGGTAGTTTCCAAGGGCACCTTCTACCAGGGTCTCTCTTCTTGGTATTTGGCGTGTGGTGGGCCTACAACATATTCTTCAGGTACTTCCTTTCCTTGCGAGGAGGTGGCAGCGGAGGAGGAGGTGGAGGGAAAAACTGGAGGAGAAGGTACAGAAGCACATCCACGTTTGGGTCACGCTGTTGCCCGAAAATACCCATCGAAGGAATTCTAAAGGTTGTGGTGACAGCTATAGGCATTACAGGTTCGTGGAGTGTACGTTTTTTGTGCAAAATATTAACTGGTACAGGGTGAGTTATAAGCAATTACATAAGGGTTTATTTATACTTAATACAATCTACACGCTTATCATTAATTAACATTCTACAGGGTAAGCCGTTTACACGAAAATTTAAAAAGTTATTAAATCTGTACATGATAAGTAAACGATTTTTATTTCTCTCTAATGATGACACTGAAAATGGCGTTGACATGGAGCTATTATCACCAATGGTATTATTGAAATAAAAAACAACTGAAAAATAGGAACATAGTGATAAAAAGAAAAATATCTATTATCTGAACGTCAGCTATTGTGAAACATGAATTGTGCCACAGATTTTTTTTCTTTTTATCACGATGAATAGTAAGAAACAGGAGAATGTTATCGATAAAAAAAATGATGATATTAATACCGATGATAATTAAACAACACAAATATTGCAACTGTTCATAATGATAATACAACTGTTACTGCAATTACATGTAACGATAGGGAGAATATGAATAATAAAAGTAATAATGACAGTAAAGCAACTGATATTGACAATATAATTAGTGTTAATTACTGATGTAATGATACACAAACTACGAAGCAGAACAATGGTATTGATTACCATAATTGCAACAATATATAAATTGACAATATTGATAGTGATGAAAATAATTATTATTATGACCACAACAACAATGATGATGATGATGATGAAAGTAACAACTAAATTTATAATAATGATACTGACGATAACAATGATAAAAGTAGCAACAATAATAATTATAGCTAATTATACATAAAAATAGGAAATGAAATGATAGTAATAATGATAATCATAATAATGATAACAGTAATAACATTAATGAAGAAAGAACATAATAAGAGTAGTAACAGTTATAATGATAATAATAAAAAATATCAATTAAAAGATTAGCAAAGATAACAATGAAATATAAATGATAATAATGATAGCGATAATAAAAGTCGTTCCAGTGATATTGATGATCATAATGATAATGTTAAAGATAGGAAAAATTATAGTAATGATGATTATAATGATGATAATGATGACAAAGACGATGGTGATGATGATAATAGTAATTATAGTAATGATTAAGATAATGTTGATGATAATCATAATAATGATAACGAAGGTGATAATGATAATCATCATAATGATATTATGAACGAATCATAATAACATAAATAAGGATATAAATCAATAATGATGATGATAATGATAATAATTCTAATGATATTAATAGTAATGATTATTATAGTAATAATCATAATAATGATAATAGTGATGATAATGATATTGATGATGATGATAATCATAATGATAATGATAACAAAATGATATTAACGAATGATATTAATTATTCTTAGAAAAAGTAAGAGAGGGAGGAGAGAGAGAGAGAGAGAGAGAAAGAGAGCGAGAGAGCGAGAGAGCGAGAGAGCGAGAGCAAGAGAGAGAGAAAGAGAAAGAGAAAGATAGAGAGGGGGAGGGGGGAGGGAGGTACACATCCTGGGAAGATACAAGCATTGAGTCGACATCCCAGTCGAAGTTTCCAATCACTTTTATATAAATAAGTTGCATTTGATACGTAGAGAGACAAACAATCCATGCTCACAAACAAATAAAATGCTTGAACTATAATAAACGAAATATATAGAAACAAATACCTTAAAAGACGTTAAACACAACAAATAGACAGAACAAAAAACAGCAACATGAGATGTCATACGAACTCATGTTATCTCTCAAACACTTTTTTCCCGCGCTCTCTGACATCCAAATTCCTGCTCTCAGCTGATAACACCCATGCATGACGGATCTCTGGGTCCCGTGTGAAAAAAGATAAATAAATAAATAAATAAAAACAAGGGTGTCCTGTGTGATTTTTTTTTTTTTTTTTTTTTTTTTTTTTTTAGGAACTTGTGGATTAAGTGAATAGAGTTAATCAATAAGACAGCTACAGGCTTATCTAATGGATTTTGCATATGTGTGGGACTGGTAATTTGTATTTCTTGTCTATTAAGATGCATGATTATACTTGTTATGGTTATCATATGATTATTACGATTATGATTATGATTGTTATCATGATGATTATTACTGTTATGATGATGATAATTATAATGATTATAATAATAATAATAATAATGATAAAGACTATAATGACAATGATATTAAGAGTAAGAACCATAACAATAACAACAATAATAGCAACAATAATAACAACGATGATGATGATGACGATTACAAAACTAACAATCACAAAAGTTAATCATGAAATATCTGCCCGCCACAGGAGAGTTCGTGACCGCGTTTAAGAACGGCAAATTCACTCATCTCGGCAACGCTCAGCACATGACGATGTATTTCTTCTTCTGTCTCAATGGAGTGATGGATGTGGCCACACGCTACCGACTGCCACTGCCACCTGATGTCGATTATGCGTCTGCCGTGCTGGCTTTTCTGGCAGAGGGAACCCTGTTCTTCTACCATCTGCATGGACGCACGCATATGGATATACAGGTGAGTGAGGGTGGGTGAGGGGGGAGGGGGGAGGGCGGAGGGTAGGAGGGTGGTGAGGGGGGTGGGTAGGTGGGGGGAGGTCGGTGGGTGGGTGAAGGGAAAGGGTTGGTTTGGGTGGGTGGGTGGGTGGGTAGGAGGGTGGTGAGGGGGGTGGGTGGGTGGGTGAAGGGAAAGGGTGGATTTGAGTGGGTGGGAGGGTAGGAGGGTAGGAGGGTGAGGGAAGGTGAGGGTGAGTGGGTGGGTGGGTGGATAGGAGGGTGGGTTTGAATGAGAGATAGAGATATATAGAGATATAGATAGAGACTGAGACAAGGAGAGAGAGAGAGAAGGGGGGGAGTGAGAGAGAGACAGAGATAGAAAGAGAGGGGGGGGATAAATTCATGTAAATGAGATTGTGAGATAGAATTTAAGAATTGCAGTTATAAGAAAAATAGTTCCTGATAGTACCATTAAGGACTATATCCATTTAAATACGGCCTGTACACAAGCAGGTATTATATTCATTTATAGTATACATCCTTACGGGGAAAAATAAAAGTACGTACAGCTACAAATACATTTAAAAAATACTAAATTACTTCTATACACAGAAAAAAAACAAAAAAACTACCGAAATAACACTCGAGTCAGAAGGGCAAGTCAAATACCTCCATTTCCAGGTCCACATGATGCTGTTCTACCTGATAGCGTGCTGTGCCATCTCAGCCATGGCCGAAATGTGTCGAAAAGCCAGCGTTTGGCCAGCTCTCTGCAGGGCCTTTTTCACTCTGTATCAGGTACGTTTTGTTGTTGTTGTTTTCTACGCAGCTGCTTGTAAACTGAGAGTTTGACCCCTAATAATTATAGTGATGATGATAATGATGACAAAGATGATGATGATAATAGTGATGATAATGATGACAAAGATGATGATGATGATAGTAATTATAAAAATGATCAAGATAATGTTGATGATAATCATTATAATGATAACGATGGTGATGATAATTATCATATTGATATTAATGTTGACAATGATGATGATGATGGTGATAGTGATGATAATGATGACAAAGATGATGATGATAATAGTGATGATAATGATGACAAAGATGATGATGATAATAGTGATGATAATGATGACAATGATGACAAAGATGATGATGATAATAGTGATGATAATGATGACAAAGATGATGATGATAATAGTGATGATAATGATGATAATGATGATGATGATAATAGTGATGATAATGATGACAAAGATGATGATGATAATAGTGATGATAATGATGACAAAGATGATGATGATAATAGTGATGATAATGATGACAAAGATGATGATGATAATAGTGATGATAATGATGACAAAGATGATGATGATAATAGTGATGATAATGATGACAAAGATGATGATGATAATAGTGATGATAATGATGACAAAGATGATGATGATAATAGTGATGATAATGATGACAAAGATGATGATGATAATAGTGATGATAATGATGACAATGATGACAAAGATGATGATGATAATAGTGATGATAATGATGACAAAGATGATGATGATAATAGTGATGATAATGATGACAATGATGACAAAGATGATGATGATGATAGTGATGATAATGATGACAAAGATGATGATGATAATAGTGATGATAATGATGACAAAGATGATGATGATAATAGTGATGATAATGATGACAAAGATGATGATGATAATAGTGATGATAATGATGACAAAGATGATGATGATAATAGTGATGATAATGATGACAAAGATGATGATGATAATAGTGATGATAATGATGACAAAGATGATGATGATAATAGTGATGATAATGATGACAAAGATGATGATGATAATAGTGATGATAATGATGACAATGATGACAAAGATGATGATGATAATAGTGATGATAATGATGACAAAGATGATGATGATAATAGTGATGATAATGATGACAAAGATGATGATGATAATAGTGATGATAATGATGACAAAGATGATGATGATAATAGTGATGATAATGATGACAATGATGACAAAGATGATGATGATAATAGTGATGATAATGATGACAAAGATGATGATGATAATAGTGATGATAATGATGACAAAGATGATGATGATAATAGTGATGATAATGATGACAAAGATGATGATGATAATAGTGATGATAATGATGACAAAGATGA
>NW_028234425.1:24843567-24848567 GCF_977035675.1 Penaeus japonicus | reverse complement strand
GCCAGACAACCCAGTGCTGCTCCATGCCAAGCCTCTGGGGGAGTTTGTGGATTCCATTATGAAGCTCCAGAGTGTGGCGGAGGAAGAACCTGATCTGAGGTGAAATTTTCTCTCTAGTCCTCTTTCTCTCTCTTTCTCTGTCTGTCTCTCTCTCTTTCTCTTTCTTTTTCTCTGTCTGTCTCTCTCTCTTTCTCTTTCTCTTTCTCTGTCTGTCTCTCTCTTTTTCTCTGTCTCTCTCTCTTTCTCTCTCTCTGTCTCTCTCTCTCTCTCTCTCTCTCTCTCTTTCTCTCTCTCTCTCTCTCTCTCTCTCTCTCTCCCTTGTCTCTCTCTCTCTCTCTCTCTCTCCGTCCACCCTTCTCTCTCTCTCTCTCTCTCTTCCCCTGTTCTCTCTCTCCTCTCCTCTCTCTCTCATCTTCTCTCACTTCAGTCTCTCTTACTCTCTCTCTCTCTCTCTTTTCTCTCTCTCTCTCTCTCTTCTTCTATCTCTCTCTCCTCTCTTCTCTCTCTCTCTCTCTCTCTCTCTATCTCTCGTCTCTCTCTCTCTTAAGCTACTTCTCATCTCTCCTTCGAATACGTAACTCTGTCTATCACTCGCATATTTAGTGAATGTTCTATCATATCTGTCATTCATCATCAACTCCCCTACCCTCTCTATGTCCTCTCTTCTCTCTCTCTCTCTCTCTCTCTCTCTTCTCAAGCATCTCTCTCTCTCTCTCTCTCTCTCTCTCTCTCTCTCTCTCTCTCTCTCTCTCTCTCTCTCTCTCTCTCTCTCTCTCTCTCTCTCTCTCTCTCTCTCTCTCTCTCTCTCTCTCTCTCTCTCTCTCTCTCTCTCTCTCTCTCTCTCTCTCTCTGGACATTGCATTTATATATGCACTCCTGACATCATGAGGATAATGCCTGATTCCTCTCATGCAAGATCACTTGTGCATCCCTTACCTTCCTCTCCTCTTGATCTAAATCTCTTCCTCTTCCCGTCACCAGGAAAGCGTCCTCAAAAGTGCTCTCCCTCATCAAGAGCGGGATGGTGCGGATGAGGGGCTGCGTCCTTAAGAAGGCGACCATAGAGAGCGTGTGGGGCAAGCTGAACGCAACCCTTGACAGCCTCCTGGATGACCTTCACCGCCAGGGGGATGGGCAGGCGACCCCACGAGCCCTTCAGACAAAAGGTCTTCGGCCCTGTCTGAAGGTAAGGTCCAGAGTTGCAGGAGATGGTTCTTGATCAAATGATATCTGGTGATGAATGGGATACAAATAAGGATGTTTAGATAGGTATCGAATCGAATGGAAGTTTGTTGAGAAAGGGAATTGGTCTGTAGTCTTTCATCTTTAAATTTAGGTGGTGATTTTTAGTATGAAGTTAGTTGATAGTGGTAACTGGCAACTTGATTATAGTTTTTCTGTTCATGACTTTCATCTTTTGATGCACTTAAATATTGATTGCTTATAAAAAAAAAGAAAAAAAAAAATCTGCATCCAAAGAGTAATGTATGAAGATCATTCATATGATTATTTGTTTCATATGTAGATATATGCAAAGGGATGCCAAAAAGAAACTGGTTTAATTTTTGTTAATTTTCTAGTATCCCTCAGAGTACTCTCCTTCTGAATGCATGCACTTATCCCAATAGTTCATCCACAGCTGTGAACATATCTGGTAGTCTACATTGCCGACTTTGTACGAGGCCTCCAGCAATTTCTTTTTTTTTTCATGCCTTCTGTGTCAGTCAGTGAGATGTTTCCCCTTTTCTGTGTCAGTCAGTGAGATGTTTCCCCTTTTGGGTTATGTTGCATATGAGGGAACAACAGTAACAACTACAAAAATTAAAATTATGGATCAAATTAAGGTGAAAAGGCTGAATAGAGGACATGTACCATGTTGTTTTATGGCAAAAACTGTTGACTGCTTATGGCAAAGTTAGTAGGGGTTTGTTTTGGTAAAAGTTCCTGTCACTACTACGAGATACTTCTGGTGATATTCTCTGAAAACTTACACAGTCTTTTCAACATCTCTTAATAAATCATGAAAGTGAGACATTCCACTGACATCAACAGGGTGAATGAAAAAATGCTGAAGGTAAAGGAAAAAATTCACACTTATGAGTTATGGAAATATGTCCAACATTGAAAAAAAGGACAGGTCTCTATGAATTAAAGAGCTAGCGCGTACATGTGAAGGATAGATCTGAGAGAGGATTTCAAGTAGTGTTTAACCTGAAGGGGATGTAGTCATGCACCAGTAAAAAAAGGGATGTTCGGTCAAATTGGCAACCACAATATATTATAGACGGCAAATAGAGTTATGACTAGTTGTACAGTGTGTGTATATGGTTAAGTATCATAATGTGATGGGATGTCCTCTGTCACTAGAATAATTAATTCTTCTAGAACTCTTTCCATTAACCTCACTGTGATCATCCAGGTATTGCTGCAGCTGTGTGATGAGGTCAGCAGTCATGCATCATCGATGGGTATTGTAGATGCCCTGGGAGAGCACTTCCTTACGCAGTGCAGCAGTTCCCGTAAGACGGCCACACCCATTCGAATCCCCTCCGTCCTGACGCTCTTTAGGTATTGCAATGTTGCGCTTTGCCTTTCATAAGATTATTTTTCTTTCTTTCTTTCTTTTCTCCCTTTCTTTTTTTGTAAGATATGAAGAAGAAAAATCCAATGCAATCATTTTTATATTGACATTGGTATCAGCTTTTTGTCATTTATATGTTTTCAACTTTAGAAATTGGAAATGAGTAATGAATTCAGATCTTATGAATATTTTGGTACTGGATAGATGTTGAAATTGTTTTGCTGGCCATACTCTATTTCTTACTCATCTGTTTCGCAAGATCTATCTGAAGAAGTCAGATTAGAAGCTACTTCGCTATTGTAATATTTTGGCGTCAGAGTTGGTCAGTTTTAGTGAATTTGTGTAATAAAATTAAGCTAGCTTTTGGACGGTTCCTTTTAAACCTCTTTGATACTATGGAAAGAGATGTCATTGTGTAGGTTCAGATGAATTAACTATCTGTAAGGTATTATGCTAGCTGTTATTTCATCTTTCTTTTCTTTTGAAAAAGAATCAGAGAATGGCTTTATTTAATGGTTTTTATTTACTTTTAAGGGGGATTTCCATGATGAAGTTCGCTCAAAGTATTAGCGATGGTTCTTTTGACTTCCTAATATTAAGAACGAGGTTATGGTGACTTGATTGTTTATACTGTCAGGTTGTTTCTCTCCGTTGCAGTGGCGTTTGCTCCGACACACCTTTTAACGAGAAATTTACCTTTCTTATGATGATTCTAGACTCTTGGGATGTGAGCAGAGATTTCATCTTTATGGAATGATTGCCTCACATGGTCTCCGAGTACTGAGGTTGAAAATAGAGAGAAGGTCACCAGTGCAGGAGGAGTAGAGGGCGAAGGGAACCTCCTAGTTCGAATCATGAAGAAAAAAGGATTGGGTCCTAAGCCTGAAGCACAGCCTATGAGGTATGGTGCATGTGTAATTCAGTCGATTTGTATTTTTATCGAAATGGAGGTTTTTGTCATAATTTGAAGCTACTATTTGGGAAGTTGCCATTTATTTTGGGTAAACCTGCTGTGACAATTGATAAGAAGCTAGATGGATGAATAATGGATTGCATTTTAGAAAATCTCTACCCGTATTTTTTTCTCTGAGGTAACATTCTCAAACATTACTTATTTCCTTCCTAGATTCCAGTCATCCTGTGCTTGGGCTCCCGAAGATCTGTCCCCGGTGAGGCCAAATGGTGCAAGCAACAGCCTCTCACCAGTCATAGGTCCAACGCTCAAGGCTGTGGGCAAAGGCGGTTCAAGCAGTCAGAGCTGGAGGGAGATTGTCAGTTCTCTGCCGCAGCGGGAGGTAAGTTGTTCCTTGATTTTTAGTTATTCTAATATGGTGGAAGTAAGTTAAGGGATAAATTGTATAGCGAGAGAGTGAGTATGGGTGTGTGATGTGTAAGTGTGTGTGTGTGTGTGTGTGTGTAGAAATCCATTTTTTTATTAGTAGTTGAAGCATTTTGACGGGATTAAGATGATGATCATTTACACCTTTTTAAACTAGAAACAGATTAACATCTTGGCAAATATAATTACGTATTCTGTCAGTCAGAACTTCCCACTAATTGTAATCATACTTTAGGGAGATGGTAATGAAGCTGGAGAAACAAAGGAAGCAGCCTCAAACAGCACCCAGGAGACAGACAAAATGGAAGAAGAGACGAGCAAAGCAAACCCAGCAGAGAAAAACGACAAGAAGACCACGGGAAAACGCAGCAAGAGATCCTTACTTACCGACATATCCAACATTTCGGCAGAACCAGAGAACAAGAAACCCAAAGCCGAGGCAACTGAGCAGCAGAAGAAGAAAGCACCATCCAAATAAAGTACAATGCCATAGTTGTAAAGAGACCCATTCCTTAAAGGGCCAGTAGGTGTACGGGGTAAAGATCAACGTTCTTCTTCATAGTGACCATAGATGGTCCCTCAGTGGTCCTATGTTAGTGGGGTTGTGAACTGGGGTTGATGGTTATTTTTCTTTACTGTTTATCTGGGAATTCGGCGTTAAGAGAAATATGTGTTCCTTTTTATATATTATGTTAAATGTAATGAAGTCTCATATTTATGTTGCTTAAAGGATATGTTTAAGGATGGGATAAGTAATACTTATTGCTTTGACATTTTGTGTGTGTATTGTGTGAAGTGTTTTGTGATAATGATTTTTTATGAGTAGAATGGTAAGTATGGTACTTTCTATTGAACGCGCAGTATGTGTAGAGAATCAGAGATATTTGTTTCATCATTTTGTTATGTATTTATTGACATGAACCTTCAGATTTATAATACAGAGGATGAGATTTAAAATTAGGGTTCGTGTTAACACATGCTATTACTATTGGCACCTGAAGTTCTCTCGAGCATTGAACTAATCACTCTACACATCTCTCGACTCAGATATTGTACACGATATTTACTCAAGATATTAGA
>NW_028234425.1:24816067-24833567 GCF_977035675.1 Penaeus japonicus | reverse complement strand
TCCCAATCAATAAGCATAAAGATACAATAGAACCGTGGGACACAGACCACAGAAGAAATAGAAGGGAGGAGGTGGTATTAGGCCCGAATTAAGGTCAATGCCACACGATTGACGCACCTCACTCCCTATGTAGGAAAGAACTTCTCTTCATAGTGTGACCACTGTAACAATAACCGAACAATAACCCTCATCCTATCATGCCCAAAATATAACCAACAATGGCAAAACATTAAAAATTATATGCAAATAAAAGACATAGAATGCAATATAATCAATTAAATTTCAATGAAAGAATCATCCACAAAGTAATCACTATTCTAAAGAAGACAAAATTTTATGACCTCTAGATTGATGAGAGAAAATGGAACCATTGGCTTAATGACCTTGGCATGTGCCGTTGGTTGATAGCCAATAAATCCAACAAAGAAAGAAAGAAGTTTGACAGCAGACAGCTTTCTGCTCATGACCACTTTGATCGGCTTCTGTACTGCTGTCGACAATTACCCTTATGGGTCTTGTTGACTTTTACTTGGCCTTTTTTTGTTGTTGTTGTTTCTTGCTATGGGTAGTGGGTCATGGTTAAGTCATGGCCAGGCCAAAAGATGAACTTTTTTTATATGGAAAATAGGAGAAACCTTGTTTTCTCAAGATAAAGAGAATAAATTTGATTGGAATCCTTTTCTTTCTTTTTATGGCTCTGCTTGCTTGAATCTAGCCATGCCTGCTCGGCTATGTCCTACATAGGATTTAGCTTTTTTACATACAGACTGACATGCATTCACACACAGATATAACATACTTTACACATCTACTGTCTTGCATATACACGGGTGCTGATCCCTTATCAGTTGTTGGCAGCCTACCCCTACGCAGAATCATTAGTATGCTGTATGCTGTAAGGAGGATATTGTTTGGGGCAAGAGAGAACACATTGCCGATGGGTGTCATAACATACATGACACAGGAGCATTGACCTAACGATGGGCCTCATGACATACATGACGTTTGTGGATTTTGGATCATTGTGCTATGAGTAAGGAGTGAGTGATGATGGCAATTGCAGTCATAATTACTATAATTACCGTAACATTGAGCAAACCTAACTTCCAAAACCTAGATGGCACCACTTTCTCCTATTACCAGTAAGGGAGAGAGCCTTGAATGGCACCCATCTACGGTCTCTAACAAGCACTATCTTTAGAGAGCGATGGCATATAGCAAGTTGACGACCTCTTGCTCTAAAGTACGCCGATGAAGGATGTGCAGGCAGAACAAGATGAGGAAGGTGAAACCATACTCAGTGTCTAAAATGTACTCCTGTGCCAATAGGGATGCCTTTTACTGTGGCACTCACAGTCATAAGCATAGGTTTCCTTCCTCTTTCCTACCTCTTTATGTTATCTTCATTGTAGATGGTTATATGTTTCGTATTCGTTCATGACAGGCCAAAAATACGAAAAAATAAAGATGCTTTTTGCCCTCCCATGAGACAGCAATACTTCTATCATACTTAGTATAAAGAAAGTAATGAGCTGACGTGGATCATATACTACAATTTTAGTCAACTGTATCCGTGATAGACCCTGTCATATGGCATATATAAGTCTCTAAACACAATAAAACAAAAAAATAAAACACAAGCCTCGCTCTGAAATAAAACCCATCCTGGAGACTGGGCAAGTGAATCTATCCCCCGTCCGCAGTGGGTTAATGAATCACTACATTAGGGCATCCTTTCCACATCAAATTTTCATACATCGGTAGGAGCGTACATGGTAATAAGAGATTTACTCCCTGCCCTTGGCCCTTTGATTGCTCTTCCTGTGGGAGTCATAGCCCGCTCGCCTTCCCCCAGCATCTCCATTTCTTTGGCTTGTTGTCGGTAGGTCTCTTGAGCAGGCAGACTGTCAAATCTCTTCTTGGTCTGCTGTTTTTATTATCATGATTAATTTTTTTTTTTTCTATTATTTTCTTCTTTAATAATGGCGAGGATGATTATTGTGATTGATATTTATTATCATCCTATGTGGCTTAAATTAGGACAGGTATTAATATTCTATAAGGAGGATGATAATAATATACAAATAGCAATATTCCAAAGATATGTTAACCCACTCACGATGGGGGCATTCCAGCCTTGCATGTCACAATGCCGGGGCTTTCGAACGCTTAGGCCTAAATCAATTAAATGGCTGGCACCATATTGTGCCGCCCAGCCACTGGGCTTTTGAATGAGCGGTACAGTAGTGTACCACCCGTCCAGAGAGGGTTAATGTAATACTAAAGAAAAGTGGGGGAAAAAACAACAAAAGTATGGGCACTAACAAAACAGCTACATGATTTTCAACTGTTTAGCTGAAAGAAGGAAGAAAAGATCAGCATTGATAGGTTATCTAGAAGCAAAAATTTTACAATGGAAAGGAAGCATATGGTCTTAGTCTCGGACCTAAAATAGATTCCCCACTGAATGTACAAAAGAGATCTTCACTTTTTTAAAGATTAAACTGGTTCTCACAGGGATTTCCTATGAATATAGTATTTTTGGTATCGTGGATAATATAATTCAGGATAATAAAACAAGCTAAATTATTACATTTGGCCATATCATTGTAAACATCAAGCTTTACAGTGAGTTTCATAAATAATTGATCAAGATATATTCTATGATAACACAATATCACTAATTATTGATATCCAAATAATAATTTTCTAAAAAATTTCCTTTAAAGTTACATATTTCAAGATTGCCCTTGTTTATAGCCATAATATATAGCAGCTCTATTACTGCTGGACAACCACTTCTACTCTTTAGTAATCACAAATATAAAGCTTTTAAACTCTTTAATGAACAAATGGGCAAAAAAGTAATACAAAATAAAAGAGAATAAACAAAGAAAAAAATATATATATGATGAAATTAAACTAGACTATGGTGTGTAATGCAATATGCTTGGAAAATACCATCTCGACAATATACGTTTGTAATGAGGACATCTGACAGGTGTGCTGGGTACATTCTGTTGTCTCCAAGCAATTGGCAGACATCATGCACTATCTATCTGACAAAATGTTATTTTCCTAACACATCTGTGGTGATGCATGTGACTAGATAAAGATACGCTTATGCTTATATACTAACATCTTTGGTTTCGAGTTTCCAATCACCAGGTCTCTTCACAGACAAACACTCTAAGATGTTATAATTACCTCTGATGACAAGTTCCTACGAGGGGGAAATCATGGGGGAGGGAACATAATTAAAATAGTGGTATGATCAGCAACGCCAAGTAATAAAATAGCCTTCCAGTAAGACCAATTTTCTGCATGCAATGACCAAGTAAACATGCCTTATTGAAGTTCCATGTAAGGCTTTACAGTCAGTGATCTCATAACAGCAGCTATTGAATTGCTGTTCCTCTGCCCCTCGTAATATGGCTGTTTCTACGCCTGGGAGACATTACGTAATGTTCTTTGGTGTTGATCGACATGAACAGTTCCTTTTCTCTATCAATTATTTCTGGCAGCGACATAAAGAGAAACGTTAGCTGTACCAGTGTAAGTGTTTGGGGCTTTTAGAGAATGTAGTTTATAGACAGGAGAGTTTTAAATACAGTCTGAACACTTCATAACAATGTATTTTTATTTCATTTTCCTTTTTTTATATATATTTTATTTTTCTAACGGGAATATAATTCAGGATAAATAACAGAAAGAAATCACGGCTATTGTGAAATGTTTTGACTGCACATGAAGTCCTATCATGCTGTTTGTTTTGTCACAGAAATATTTTCCAAGTGCAGAACCTAGTATAAGTCTTTGTATTCTCAAGTGGATACTGGCCCATTTGTGCACCAACTTAAAGAGCTGGGAGTAGGCAGCTGTTGGAAGGCCTCTGGGCTTATCATGTTTCATACTACCTATGTGAGAAGAATCTGAACTGTACATGTACTGTACATCATGCATCCATTAAGGTTTAGTGTTCATCCACTCATGCTGTACTGCTCTTGACACATTACCCTAAGCTTTGTATAGAATGTACAATTCTTTTTAGATAAATAATGATCAATGAGAAACACAGTGGATTCTCACCTTCTCAAAGATATCTCTACAGGCAGCATGGTACTATATTTGATTTCCAAAATTTTGGGGTATATATTACATCCTAATTCTCTACATTAACCTATATTTTTTTCCATCTGAAGACTAGTGCTGCCTGGTTTCACCCCATGTATGGAAAAAAGAAAGAGAAAAAAATAATAATCATCACTTGGTCAAAAATCATCTAGATATATATGTGTATATAGATAATATCACAACTTACAAGGTTTTATTCACAAATTGAGTAAGTCTACCTCCTTGGAATGTATTTATTTTCAGTGTAATATCTCAAACTATATTGAGGTTGAAATTCGACATATACATGAGAATCATCTTACGAGGGATACATCAGTTCCCATCTTGCTTGCGGACTACCCTCGGTAACTCTTCTACCACATCTGCATCATAATAAAGTAACGATTATCATTGTTACAAGAATTCAGTAGAGGAAGATACATTCAGGAAACATATGCTCTTATCATGGATATGCAAACACTATAGGTTCACTTTGACATGGTTGGTATAGTGTAATGCAAATCATTGAAGATGTATACATTTTACAGATAGTCCTACAGGGAAACTGTATGTCAGAGCAACTCTAGCATTAAGGTGAATAAGGCATACAGCAGCTCCTAAAAGGAAACTGTCTATGACATACAAAAACTCCTATATGGAAGAAAAGTATGTCATACATAAACCCCTATAAGACAAAAATATACAGCAAATAGCAGGTCTCATGAGAGTGATGAGCACAGAGATTCAGTCCCCTTCAGAAACTGTCACTAATGAGCAACAGGGCTATTGGCTCCCATATACTTGTTGGTAAGCTGCATTTCACTCCACTTGTGATTTTTTTTCATTTTTTTATGAACATATACACAAGTAACATAAAATAAGGTTTGTCACACCTTAAATTATTAAACTTCATGATATATCTTGCAATGCTAATGAGTCTACTATAATTAGTAATGACCACAATTAAGGGTGATGCTGGTAGAGCCCGTGTACAATAAGAAGCAACAGGCAAGCACATGGGACATACAACGGGGTTAGTGAAATAACTGTCCACCCTGGTATGCTGAACATTTGGAAGGAACACAGCAGACACTGCAAGAGTAAATGGTTGGATGCAGTGGTGTCTGCAAGCTCAATCATTCTTTATAAAGTATTGTCATCTTAGGGACTAGAGAACAGAACCGTGCAACTGTTACCAGATCATTTCACACTATTCCAGAAAACATTCTACCTCTCATAATTTATATGCAATTATGACATCCATTGGCTCCTACTACGTACTTTAAGGGAAAGTTTCCGAAGAAAAGACCAGTCAAGTGGGAGGGTCTGATGAGAAGTCCTCCACATTATGTATCTCTTAAATGTTAATGAAACATGATAACCAGATTGTATTGTCCCTATAATATACAAGGAAGGAACTAACCCCAGTCTATGGAGCTCTGTATAAATGCTGTAATACCCTCTTTATTATCGTTATTATTATTATTATTTTTTACACAAACAGATAATACACTGATATTTTCAACAGTAGGGTTGATACTGTGACCAATGTATCGGGAGGCTCATGAGAAGATTAGGTGGTTGAAGAGGTCAGAGACTGATGAAGAAGTCAGTGGCTGAGGCTTTGCTTATACCTGGGATTGTCCGTGTCTCACTTCGTAGGTACAGAGAGTGTATTGGGGTGGCTGCCGCCGGATGTGTGACGGCTGCGGCGACCAAGCTTTGATCTGTGACAATGAAGAAATTGGTGAGTTCTACAGAAATGGCTTTTGATTTTTCTACTCATTTTTGAACTCGCCAAATATATTTGTTTAATTACCATGATGAAACGATGACATCTCAAATTTCCTTTTACAACTTCGTAATCTTTTGAAAGAACAAACATAGAAAATCATCATAAACAAATACAAATTATCCTGTCCTTATTGAACAGGAAGAAACAATCTGAACATCTCTTATGACACTAAACAGAAACTTCTTTTGTACAAATAAAACCATTTGTAGAACATAATACATCATAACATGACCGATGTCAGACATCTCTCGCCTTACCTGATCTGCCCAGCCAGGAGTGGATTGATAGCATAGAGCCAGTCATGCACTTCTTTGTCCCCGAGTGTTTGCAGAAGGAAGCCTCGCTGTTTTGTCACCACACTGTAAAGCAAGAGAAATGAAATAGTTCTGCTGTCTTTCTTTGATGCAATGTTTAGGTGCCATGTGTAAAAATTTCTTAAGACTGATCTGCGATAGTATGCTTTTCTATTTTTGACTTTAGGTTTTCATGACTGTCTGAAACTATACATGAACTAACAAAAAAGAAGAGAGGTAAAAGAAAAGAAAAAATTAAAACAAAAGCAAAAGCACTTTACTTTCTCCTCAACAAACTTGATACATATGGAAAATGATTAATGTAGAAAAATGGGTCAAGTTATAACAATAAACAATTTTCCTACAACTCTAAGATAAAGCTTGATCAGTTATCATATATACAGAAACACATACACGCACACGCTCATGCATACGCACTTACACACACACACGCACACGCACACACACACGTATAGCTTGTGCTTAATATTCAAGTCCAAAAGCTGTTGAGTGATCTTTTATGGGTTGGGTGTGTGAGCCTCAGAGATTTGTAGAGTCAATTTTCTACATCTTAATTAGACCGAAAGTCAGAAATAAAAATTGGAATATGTTAAGCAATTATGATTGTGTCTGTGCCTTTCAATTCCAACAATACAAAAAAAATTCTTCTTTTTTTAATCTACAGGTCAAACATAAACAAAAAATATCATGCACAGCCAAAACAATAATGTATAGACTGAAGAAATATGTGATAGGAAACTTCTTGTAGTTTTGGCATGATCAGCCTTTGACAATACAATAAATCTCAATCTCAACAAAGCATATCTCACCTTCAGGATTTTATTGTTTTATTTGCTTTGTGAATCAATTAAAGAAAATTATTTCAATAAGTATTGGTGACAGAGAGTTACTCTGAAATTTGTATAAACAGAACTACATCTGTGTATATATACATATAAATATATAACATTACTCTTCTTCCTGCCTCTTTGACACAAATCATCCAAACACATGATACTTTAATACTAAATGGAACTTTCTAGCAAACCTTAAGCTTTCCCAACTCAAACCTCAGAAAATGCAAGAACTCATTTATAAGATCGTGAAATCAATAGATATTTCACTCTCCAGTACTAATTACTTCTTTTACTTGACTTGTATCTTTTGAGAGTATCTTCCATCAAATATATATATATATATATATATATATATATATATATATTATATATATATATCTATATACATCTACATATATATATATACATATATATGGAGGCTTTAGCAGTGGCAGTTTACCTAATCTTAGAATACAGACTGTTAATCCTACAAAACAGATAATAAGTTGAGGTAAATATCTGTTCCTTGAACTAACTTTCTTGATTATCTTTATCCTTATACCTTTATTTCTGAAATATGTGTTAGCCCTTTGATGATGGTGCGTCACACCCGTGTGACACAGCTAAATGTCCGATGACGGGGCGACACACCAGTGTGACGTTCCCGATGCAATATTGCATAGGCCTGGCGTAGGGGCTTTCCACTTATTGCCGGGCCCGTCGGGATTGGGTTAATAACCCATCTGTTCCAACTGTATAGCCTTATCTCGTGTACGTCAACAAAATATTTGGTTCCTGTTTCTATCCATGGTGCGAGCCTCAGCTGAATGAATGTGCTCAAAGCCATAACACAGCTTTAATGCAATGTGATTTGTTCACTACAAGGCATTTTATAAGGGCAAACAACTCAATTAGCATTAAATAAATTGTGGACAAATTAGTTACATTGTGGTGTTTCAAGTGGTGAAATGTTTTTTTAATAGATTTTGCTTGCTGTTGAGTACAATATTGGTGTTGCATTTCAGTTATTCTCATTACTCTCTTTTACCTTCTTATATTAATGATAAAAAATTGTGCATACCTTAGAGATACTTAGCAGTTTTACAGTCCTGTAACAAATCTACAGATCCTGTTACAGCTAAGCAAATGTCATTGAGAGTATTATGTAAAGCACAGGAAAGGAGCTTCTATATATCATTTTTTAAAACTCCATACTCTTTTTAATCTTTCTCTTCACAAAATCCATATTTTTGTATCATTATTTACACATTCTGTAATTCTGAAAAGCAACATTTTCACAGGTGTTATCAGCACTCAAGCAATCAAGCCATGCTATCCACACTGTTCTTGAAGCTGCTTTTTTCGTACAATAAAGTACAGAAATCACGGACTAATATACCTGCTGTTCTCCGTGCTAGTTACACCCAAGGGGAAAAGGGAAAATATATTGGTCCTCATCTATACCAGCAAAACTTGTAATTTATACACACATAGAGAGATATAAACATGTAGAGGAAAAGGAAGGAAAAGGGTGTTTCTTTCTCGCTGTTGCTGTCTCTCTCTCTCTTTTTATGTAACTGTTTTTGTGTATTTGTTATATAAATACATACATTCACTATTGCTAAGGCTCATACATACATGATATCAATACTAATAAATTCTTTACCATAAATCTTTTATCAGCAAATTAAGGGCCTTTTAGAAAATTGGTCTAATGTATTTCATTTTGTTTTACTATTTCTGAATTAAACCTTTGCTTTTCGACACTGCTCTCTGATATCCTTTCATTGGCTCTTTTTATTAATATTTAAGTTCCTTGCAGTCACGCACTTCTTCTACTTGAAATTTGTGTTTCAATATCTTGTTCAGTAAAGCCATACTTATTTGTTTGTATTTTTAACATAAGGTGATTCTGAGATAACTTCTACAGGATCTTGTAAATCATTATATAATCATGACAAACACGTGAATAAAAAGAAGAGCAATAAAAGTTCAAAGACTGACACCACATCTCACCATAACCATTATTATTGACATTCAAAAGTTTTATATGCAAACTTGAAAATTTGAAATATACTTTAGAACATTTTAAAAAAAACTCTGCCTAACATGCCCAATTATATAACAGGGTGTGAAGTGTTTATGCCATGGAGATAAGTTGAAAGATATTTCTGCTCTGGGATGTCTTGACCCAAAAGAAGAAAAAGAATTGTACCCAATGAAGGAAGAAAGGCCTGGTAACAACTTAACAACTTTTGCCTTGAAACATGAAAGATTGTCAAACTCACATCATATGCAACAGTTTTCCTTGGCACTGCCTATCAGTTTAACGAAATTAACAAATAATGTAGATAAGTTCAGTCAAAACCCGAATCAGAAGTTCTTACTGTACAAGCACCTTCAAACAATCCAAAACTCACAAACCTGAGGTCCTTGAGTGTGCTACCACTACTGTGACTCACCTGAAGGAGTTGCGCACTCGCACCATGGCCTGTTGGTCTTCAGAATACTCAATCTGAGCTGTGGCAAGGTTGATCAAACCACGCTCTACTGGGTCACGCTCATCTCGGAAGATGAAGACATAGGGTCGCCTCACCACCTGCGAATCAAGGCAGACAGGTATTGAGGATAATCCTTATGTATTTTGGACATTTCTGTTCATGGAAGCTGCATTTGGATATTACTACTCTTAGTAAGTATAGCTTGGTATGAGACATTCTCTTCTGTTGATACATTTCTGCAAGGAGGCCCATGAAAGATGTTATTAAGCAACACATCTTTAACAGAGAGACCAGTCACACTTACCACCCATCTCTTGATCCAGGTGTTGGTGCGGTCATCTAACACGTTGAGATAGCCCTTCCGACTAACTACAGGAGAAATGCGGATTTCCTCAACTTCTGGCACAAAGAGCGGCATTGGTCGCCTTTCCACCAGGGGAGATGAGCCCTGCGAGTCCCCAGGACTGGCCAGGGGAGAGCCTGGGGGCACGACGGCCGTTCCCCCAAGGGAGATATGGAGGTCTGGGACAGGTGCTCGAGGCCGCTCCGGAGAGGCCAGTCTGGTTAGGGAGGAAAGAAAGAGATCAGATCATTCATTAATAGCGTAATAATAAGAAAGAACTTTTGTTTCTTGAGAGTATAAGAAAAAAAAGTGTTGTGACTATATTTATGAAAACAAAAACAAAAAAAATGTGATTAAAAGAAATAAATTACTACTTATAAAAGTAATACATAAAAGTAACAGAAAAGACCACTGATGCTAACTCTGTGGAAGTCGTGGAAGAGCAGGAAGAGGTGACCGAGGTAGTGAGGGCATCTTGCTCATCGTTAGGTGTCTGTGCTGGGGTTCCTTGCTTGGCGTGTGACTGTGCGGATCGGCCCTGCAAAGATATTAAATTTAGCGGCACCCTGTATCATCTGGAATTTCGCTGGTAATATCGTTTCATAGTAAATAATATATACCTACATGCCATTCATGATAAATTCAAAACTTATTTTCTTTTCTAGGTATTTCCTTTAGCAAGCTGCAACAGTTGCGACGGTCCCTTACCTGCATGAGCCTAATGAACTTCTGTGCCGTATCCTTCTCAGCTTCGCTCATGTTTTCAGAGTCGGTTGTGGGCAAGTCTCTGGAGGAGCAGCGTGCTAACACGGCACGTGCGTCGCAACCAGCCTTGGCTGCTTGATTAGCCACCTCCTGCATACGAGGAAGTTGGTTAGGATGCTAAAGGGAGAGAAGGGAAATTCAGCCTCCAAGCACTAGCACGAGACCAATGAGGAGCTGATCAAAGTGTATCTTCAGCTTGGCTGAAGATGCGACAACTTCTGATGTTCTTTCTTTAGTTTTAAGCAATGAAGTGTATAAAACAGGGTGAAACTGAATTCTGAGCAGCTGATGTGATATAACACTGCAAGTCTTTACAAGTCAACAAATGTCTGTGAACAATGACACTATAAGCATAAAAGCAAGTGTTTTGAAACTTTTTTTTTTATATATATACATACACCATGCATTGTTTTTAGTTAATTTCTTCACAAAATCCATGCCTCAGATCTATTTCTATTTGATTGCAAAAAAATAACCAACAAAAAAACAGAAGGGAATAATAATTCTAAAGAAATGAACAGGAAAAGATAGTTTCTTTGTGTAATATCAACCTATATCATCAGTGCTTTACTGTAGGCTCAAAGACCAAAAAAAATATAAGCATGCAAGTACTATTAACATCATAATATAGTAAAGAAAATAATAAATGCATGATCAGGTTAAAATTCAGTTCTATTCATCTTACCCAAAAGGAACTGCTACAGATAATCTTGACCAAAGTATTTAAAAATACAATCAATCTGCTACAAATTTACTACAATTCAAACCTAATTCTACTGTCATAAACTGTATGATGTTACAGTACATTAACCCATTCATGCCGGGTGACGTGATATCACATAATGAGAATATTTAGTTCCTGCCGAAAGAGTATCACGTCATGATTTCTCCCTCGGACCACACGTTTGACATTATTACGTATGTATGTAATCCTAGAAGTTTCACTTGCATAAACATATTTTTATTCACTTGTGAAAATAATGTAAACAAATACAACAACCGCCCATTATCGCCCAGTTGAAGCTCATAGTGGCAATCTTGCACTTAATCACTGTGATCTTTGTTATCTAGCTGGTGGGAGAAGCATTATGAAAACATAAGCCCTGGTGTGAATGGGTTAAAAGACAGAGAAAATAAATCTACTCTGAAGTCATAATCAATAGTGAAACTATTATTGCTACTGGTTTGTTACTATGGAAATCATCTTTATTATCATAATTGCAATACAAATGATATCAATGGTAATAATGATAATAATGATGAAAATAAAAATAACACATCAAGAGGCAGAAGAATAACAATCACATATATATGAAATGTCCAGCTTGCATAATAGGATGCACCAATTTCTATAAAATCTACTGGAATTCAAACAAAAGAGAAAGTCATATCACAGCACACTGCAAGACACTCACCTTTTCACTCTTGGTGTAGTCGTGGTGGTGGCTGTAAGGGATAGGCGTCTTTCCGAGGCCGAGCTTTTCCCGCAGGAGAAGAGAGTGTCGTGTGCGCTCCACCTGGGTCAAGCGTGTGATCTTCTCAAGCTCCCACTGGTGTTCAAAGATGAGGGAGTCTCCGCGTGGCCTCCAGCCATGCAGGTTCTCCTCCCCACGGACGTAGGTGGAGCTCGTGTCCAGGACCCGTCGCTGTCGTCGCTGTAAGCCTGAAAGAGCAATGAGTGAGTGATAACGTGAGGAATGAGCTGTTGTGTGACCTCCCATATCCAGAAGACTAAATTTCACAAAGAATACTTTATGTACATTATTATTTTTTAGTTAATTTTTTAAACCATATCTTTTCCAAAAGAACTTGATACATATGAAGAGAGCTGGTCACTGGTCAAAGAGAGTACAAAGGTCAGTGTCATGCCCCACTCGTCTTAGGTCAAAAAATAAAAATGAACCTTATAAATGAGGTACTGAAGCGACAATGCACCAGAAAAAGACGAACATTTTCGCACACTGCTTAAGTGATCATAACTCTCAGCCACTGATACCCAGTCAATATTCAATGCTCTATGACCACAGCCAATGACCTCACAGGGTGAACCGATGATTCTAATCACATTACACTGCAAGCATACACAGTTGGATGAAGTTCATAGAGGATAATTTTCTTCTTATTTTTTTAAGTGTAAGTCCTAAATATGATCTCTTAGTAAACAAAATATAATGATTCTTGAATCAATGTCCTGTTACGAAAATTTACTTTAAACTTTCATTTCATACACAAAAAGATATATAAGCTCTATCCTAATGTATAAATCTCTTTGGCATATATATGGGGGTGTCTGTAATTTTTTTCAACAAAATTTTGAATATACAGCCAACTGCCACATATAGTAATGTAAAAGAATGGAAACCACTGTTCAAAACTGCTATTGGGACTTTTGAAAAACGTCATAGCAATAACACTGAAGTTAAAATCATCCTGTATGATAATCCACCTTCTATGACAAAAAGACACTGATAGTTCTGTGCACTACAAATTCTGCACAATGACTATTCAGCAAAATCTTTGTTGAATGAGATGCTCAGCTGTCTAATGAGGTTTTCTGTCGTCCAGGAGGAAATCTACTACTAAGAAAAATGAAAAAAAAAAAAAAAAGGAAAAGAAAAAGAAAAGATGAAAAAAAAGGGGCACGTAATCCCAGAGTAGTAAATCACTAATCACTAATAAAGACAATATAAGCTAAGAATCTTATCTTAAAAAGGTGATAAAAATGCATGAGGAGAGTTTTCTAGTTCTTCTGTCGCTGAGAAGGCTCATATCTCTAGGGCTGAGGACATGCAGATTATATCTAGGCCTAAACAGTGGTCGTAACCTCACGTGTGCAACACACACAAAGGCATTTCCTCTGCACTCACACCTGTCAATCATCTTTCGCAATTACTACTTCTCTTTGTGAGGATTCCAATCCAGTGAAACAGCGTCTAATTCATTGTGCATCAAACTGTTACAGTTACATAAAAAAAGACACTTCTTTACTGAAACAGCAGTAATATCCATGGTATGAAAGACAGCATGAATACATTCTTTGAAATAAAACTGAAAATAATCACTAAGGTCAAAATCAGAGACAATAAGATATCTATACAAATGCTCTGTAATTGTGTAAATCAAATAGAAGTTATGAATTATACAAAAAAAAAAAAAAAAAAAAAAAAAGCAATGCTTTTGGGAGGCAGCAATGACAGCCATCAGAAAAATACTATAGATCCATTGTACTACCAGTAAATTAGCAACAGTGCTAATCATAATACCCAGATTATGAACAGCATTTGTAGTAGTGTCCGTAACAGCAGTATTAATGTCTAATTGTAATTCCATCCTTACACTATTTTGCATTTATAAAGTTTTTATTACTGGTTTGGTACAGTAAAAGAGGTATGACACTGCTGTCACTTTTCGTACATAATGCTTAAAGCAGTTGTATTAACCCTCTCTGGACGGGTGGTACAGTACTGTACCGCTCATTCAAAAGCCCAGTGGCCGGGCAGCACAGTATTGTGCCAGCCATTTAATTGATTTAGGCCTAATAATTTGAACGCCCTGGCATTGTGACATTCAAGGCTAGAATGCCCCCGTCGTGAATGGGTTAATGATAGCTATGAAAAAAAAAGAAAAAAAAAAAAAGAAAAAAAAAAGTCATAATAATAGCAATGATATGAACCATAAGCACATATTGATTATGATTAATATCAGTTGGTAGTATTATTAGTGTTGGTAGCAGTAGCAATAATGATGGTGATAGTAGTAATAGTAATAGCAGTTGTAGTAATAATACTTGGAATAGGAGTGGCAATAGTAGTAATAGTAGTAGTAGTAGTAGTAATAATAATAATAATAACAGTAATAATAATAATAATAATAATAACAATAATAATAATAATGATAATAATAAAATAATAATAATGATAGTAATAGTAATAATATTAATATTAATATTAATAATAATAATAATAATAATAATAACAAGAGCAACAACTATAATAATGATAATCAAAATTAAAAAAAAAAGAAAATAGTAATAGTAATAATAATAATGAAAATAATAATAGTAGTAGTAATGATAATGAAAATTAAAAATTATAAAATTAGTGATAATAATAATAACATCATCAATAATAATGATGAATAGCAATAGTAGTAATAATAAAAGTGACAAGACTAATGATGATAATAATAATAATTATAATGATAACAATAATAACAATAATAATAATGATAATAATAATAATGATGATGATGATGATGATGATGATGATGATGATGATGATAATAATAATGATAATGATAATAATAATAATAATAATGATAATGATAATAATAATGATAATTATAATAATGATAATAATAATAATAATAATAATAATAATAATTTTGATTATAACAATAACAATCAGAATTATAATAATAACAATAATAATAATAAAATCATGATAATAATAATTATCATAACAATAATAACAAAAATAACAATGATAATAATAAAAACAATAATAAAAATAACAAAAACAATAATAATAATAATAACCATGATAATAATGACAAAACTAATAATGATAATGACAATAACAATAACAATAACGATAATGATAATAATAACAGCAACAATCATATCAATAACATCAACACCATTAACAATGACAAAAGCAACACCAATAAAATACAATAACAAAAAGGCTAACACCATTAACACAATAACACCATAACCATGAGACTAAATGATGGTTAGAAATGAATGAATGAATAAATGAATATATAAATGAATAGAGATAAGCACAGACATTCTCGTATATGCACAAAATCACAACATAAATATTACAAAAGACTGAATTTTAAATGTTTCTTTTTTTTTCTTCTTCTTTTTTTTTAACATGTATAACAGTCTACAGTACCTTACTCAGAGGTAAGCAATGTGTTGGCTAATTAATAAAAAGTAAATTACAAATATTGTAGTTATGTATTCACCATTTAGCATGCATTTAGTGTAACTTAGTTGGGGTTTATGCAATGTGACAACGTGAATTGCTATACTGAAAGTCTAACATTTGCTATCATGTCAAAAACTACTTTTGAGAAAAATTCTAACAACTCTGCAGTTATCATTATGACCGTAACACTCACTCATTTGCATACAAAACTGATGTTCATTAGTTTTGAAAAGTTAAAAAGTGAAAACTGATCAGTGTGCATTAAAGCTAGAGAGAGAAAGAGAGAGAAAAAACAAATATATACAGTATATTTTGTAACAGGTAGGAAAGGGTAAAAACTGTATTGCTTTGAAGGTAGGGTCTGCCAGCAAAGAAATGCATTAAAGCCAGGAATGTTAAAAGTCACACTAACACAAGCTTCAGGTTAGGTTTGAACAAGCAGTTGGAAATAAGTGATTGAATGTGCCCGCTACATCCTATCCACCACTTGACAGATATGGCTCGTACAAAGCATGTATTCTTTCAAAATATATATATATAAAAACTACTAGGCTTGAACTGCAGGACAATCTTTTAGGATTTGTATACTTGCACTAGATATTTCTTTGGGCAAAATACCTATTTGGAGAAAAAATGAACAAAATATGACTCTATAAAAATGTATTTCTAGTTATTCTAATATTATCAGAGAATTTATATTGTCATAATAACCAATGCATATAAAGCCCCTTTATTTATTTTCCTTTGTCCTTTTTGCAAAAATAAATGTCTACTTTCTCTTTATGATCCCCTTGCAATTACCTCATAAGAAATTCCATTACCATTATACATGCAAAAATCTAGATTACAGATCAAGGAATTTCAAAGTTCTATATATAAATTCAGCAGTGCAATATATGACACAAGGACTGTTGTTTAACCCATTAGTAGCGGATGGCATGATTTGCTGCAGAGGCAGAGTCGGTCATAGCCGCGGATGTCTCCGTGCCAGACAATGTAAACCAGCCATCCTACTGCACAAATATTTATTTAATACCACGACCAATGGGTTAAGAGGGAAATATATTAACTAATTACAGGAATCCAATCACAGTAATAATGACCTCAAAAAACATGAGAAAGGGGAGATAAGAGTAGATCATCAGTGTGTTCTAAAGGACTATTTTTGCAAAGATATCCTTTTTAGATTTTAAATGTAACATATAAATAACGTTGCAAGGGACTTCCCATATCATTTCCTAATCCCTGCATTGTATATATATATATATCTTACAGCAGTGTTGGGGAAAAAATATGCATGTTGTGACAGAAGCAGTTCAATGAACCTAGTATTAAGCACTGCATGTGACTAAATACATACATATACATATATATACATATACATACATATATATATATATATATATATATATATATATATATATATATATACTATATATATATATATATATATATATATATAAATCAAAGATCTAAGTGGCAGGTAGGGCTGCAGCCAGGCCGCATACCGTAGCTGGAGAAGCAGTGGTGGTTGTAGGGTGGCCCAGTCATAGATACAGCTGCCCCCCCGCCCCACTACCCACACTGAGTTATGGGCAGGTTATCCAAAATATGAGGGCTCTGGGCAGGATGGGCAGCCCATGACCACCTCTCTACATCTGTCAGGACTAAACCACAAACCTGGGCTACCTGCTTCAGCTGCGCGCTTCAGCACAGTCTCATAAACTCCGCAGATCCTGTTTGCCTCGGCATTCTTATAGGATCCACTGAATAAGTGACGCAGAGACCGGGGGATGGTTCGAGAGTCCCGACCATACACGACCATACACAGGTCCTTTGTGATGATGGCAGGCTGGGCATTGTTTTCCAACTGTAATGTAGAAAAAGGAACTGATGGATCTAGTCACTGTAACTCTG
>NW_028234425.1:24791067-24806067 GCF_977035675.1 Penaeus japonicus | reverse complement strand
GAATTATTTCTATGATAAAAATGTAAAAGACAATTTAACCAATCATGTTAAATATTGATAGTGAAGATCTTTCATGGTACAACATCAATATCTTATTTGTTAAAAGATACTTATCGTCTATATAAAAGATTCATTCTATCCTATGATTATCTTTATTTTTTAACTTATAAAGGACACACCCTCTTAGATGCCAAGTTCAAACGCAATAAACAATATACTCTTTTTACTCTTATTCAATCTTAACAAAAAAATGGTTGTATTTTGAAACTCAACATATGATACCTGAAATCATTATGTTAAATCTTGTGGCCTCCAGTGCAATATCAGTACAATTTACACATCTTCAACTGTGTGTGACGAGATTTAGTATACATGTACATGTACTTTAAAAGGTTAAAGATCATGTCTTTACTAAAATCCTTTTTTTTTGGAGGCTGAAATGTAATGGTAAAGAGGAATAATATTGTGTGATAATACTATTTACATCTGTGTACTGTGGATTTAACTGCTACTGACCTGTCAAAACATAGAAACAAAAAAGGTGTTTAAATCCAAGAAAGACAAACTTCAAACATAACTGCAACCAAATTCAACTAAAAAAATGCCAAGTCAAGCAGCACCTGAGTGACTAAGAGGTTCTATTGCTGTCTGAGCCAGTATCAATGGTGGGTATTCAAATCCATGGTCCAATAAACTCAAGTCTTGCCTTAGGCCTGACACTTTTTTTTTATTCAAACACCCACCACAACTATGACCCATTAACACAGCTGAAATCCCTTAGCCTGCCTGTGTCAGGTTCCCGAGGACAGTGAGCATGAGCCCCTGGGGTGGTTAACGGCAGCCAAAAGCATACAGAGGCTGGAACCGCTCGGCAAGACCAACACTAACATGCGGGTGTTGAGGAGCCTGGCAGGCAGCAGCTGGGACAGGGAGAGTCTGGCCTGGTTGCACGCTGGAATGCAGGTTTGCAACTCCTCTTCCCCCTGGCGCTCCGGTGGTGGGGAGGGTGACAGAGAGCATGGACTCACGTCAGAGTTGTAGATCTGACGCATCAACTCCAAACGATGTCTACAATGCATGGCAATAAAGTTCACTTTAGTCCTGGGCTGTATATTGTCAAAGACAAGTAAAGGCCCCATTTAGCTAAATCTGTGACGTCCCGATATAAAGGATTTCAGCCCACCACATTTTACTCTGCACTCTGCCGGAATTGTAGACAAAGTTTGGGTCTGAGATATCACCTCAGTGTGGAGAAAGTCTGAATTTACTTACCGTTTATCATGCATGCTCTCTGATCTGTCATTACTAATGCTATCAATAATGAATGTTTTACTTACCAAATTGGTACAGTGATTAATCATAAAACACTCCAACAACAATACACTTAGCAAACTTTGTCTACAATGCTTGGGGACTTTATTTTGCTTTTTTTATCACTGCAGCATATCTCATGCTTAATGACAACTATCTGTCTTATGATAAAACAACAAATATCTTAACAATCAAAAGATATAGGACTATCAGTTATGTTACAAACTCCATGATAGGTCACAATATGCAAACAGGTATATGAGAAAAATTTAGAAAACAAAACAAAACAAAAACTTACATTCATTTGTAGCAATGTTAGAAGAAAGCCACCCAACACAGTTCACAAAAACAGACCAAATTATACGTTAACAAATCCAGACAACAGCAACAAATGGTAAAAACACAAACCAAAAGCTACACACACTAATAAAAAGGAAGAAAGCAAAATGAGATCTGTGCAAACCAATAAATAAGAAGAGAAAACACTTGGAATGAAAAAATAACAAGGGAGAAAGGACAAAACTGTACAGTGAAAAGTGACACCTAATTGTACCTTAATTTCTCTAGTGTCCAGTAGTGTGTGGCGCCATTCTTCGTGTCTTGAACCTCAACTGCAACAATAGTGCGTGGTGTTGGGCGGTCATCTTCGTCCTCCTCTTCTTCCTCTTCTAGCAGTGGAAGAAAGTCGGGAGGCAATGGGGAGTACAGTGTGTCAGTTAACAAGGTGAACTGGAACTGAACCTGGAAGGAGAGAGAGAGAGAGAGAGAGATGGTTATATAGTATCTTTTGTGATATTGTTTGCTGCAAAATTATACATACTGTTTAGAATCCAAATCTGGCACCTGAATATCAAATTAAAAACTTTTGTGTTACAGGTATTCAAAACATCATTGTCTAAAATCTTTAATAAATACCTCAAACCCATGCTACAAACATTTTCTCAATATTGCCAGAATGAATATATGTAAAAAAAAAAAAAAAGAAAAAGAAAAAGAAAAAGAAAGTTTACCTTCTTCTTGAGCTCAACTGAGATGGCATTGGCTTCCTTGAGGAAGATAGCGTTGCCCCAAAGGTCATCTCGGAGGGAGGTGAACTGGTGGTACTTCCACTTGCGGAAGGCCCAGGAGGCCAAGGCATACTCCCGTTCCGTCCAGTTGCACTCTGCGTCAAACAAGGGGTTTACTGAAACATCAACAGAAAGCATTAGCTACGCTTGCCAGTCATCTAAATGCTGGGACCACCGAGCAACCATCAAGAGCTGTTCTCAACCAAGATGTAATTTTAAGACAAAAACATAAGTGACAACAAAAGAAAACAGACGGAACTTTGAAGATTTATTTTTGCTAGAACCAACGGTAGAATTTATGTCCACTGTCTTTATCCCATGACCTGATCAAATAAAATTGAAAATCAAAGAAAAACGAGAATAAGAAGGTCTTAAAAGAATGTTATAACAAATTTGATTAATATGACAAATCTATCTGTCACTCTCTATGAATCAAGTTTATTCTGTTAAAACAAAATCCATTTTCCGTATCTTAATCTGATCTTCGTGTTGTGAGGCATTGCAAAGACACTATTTGATCAATCTATGTGATTCAGAATTTAATATCATGCGGAGAAGTGTGACTTGTGAGCTTATTAATAATAATAATAATTATAATAATAATAATAATGATAATAAAGAAAATCAATATAACTAATCTTAAAAACGAAGTTGAGCAAAACTTAAATTTCTGTTAGAGCTCATAAAGACATTATTGCCTATTGAAAAAAGAAAAAAAGAAAAGGAAAAGAAAAATAGAAGTAGAAAGAAGAAACAAAGATCATAAGGAGGAATGGTACAAGTAGTAGAAGTAGAAGTAAAAGTAGTAGTAGTAGTAGTAGTAGTAGTAGTAGTAGTAGTAGTAGTAGTAGTAGTAGTAGTAGTAGTAGTAGTAGTAGTAGTAGTAGTAGTAGTAGTAGTAGCAGCAGTAGTAGTAGTAGTAGTAGTTGTAGTAGTTGTAGTAGTTGTAGCAGTAGTAGTATAGTAGTAGTAGTAATAGCAGTAGTAGTAACAGGAGTAGTAGCGGAAGTGGAAAAGAACATCAGTCAAGAATACTTGATCTTTTTACATGAACATCCGGATGCAAGTAACGAGAAAGGGGAGTCATCAGCCAAGACGCTATTATGTGGGGATGGTCTGGGTTCTGGGGGGGGTGGGGGCAATCAGCGGCAGCACTTTGCCATGGCATTATCTTTTAAGGGGATACAACATTGGTCATAACACTATGGTAAGCCACAAGTTTGTCTGCTTTCTATTTTAAACACGGCCAGAATTTTTCAAAGCATGTAGGTCTCATGCAGGATTCATTCGATATGATTTACTTACATAAAAAAAAGGAAAATATGAATAAAAGAAAGTTTCAAGAGTGAAATAAAGAAGAACATTTTAAAGCAAGCTAACACTGCTTATTGAAATCATACAAGGCCAGATGCCAAAACAGAACAGACCTTGAATCAAGTGCTTGCCCTGTAATTTAAAAATAAGGTTCAAAGAATTTGAAATAACAGAAAAGAAATTAAAAAAGGAAGAAACAAGGTAAAGTAAATATGACTGAGAAGAACAGAAAGGAGAAGAAGAACAGAAAAGAAATAAAACACTGAAATCAGAAGAACATAGGAAAAGTACACAAGATTTCTGCTTGCTCTTGATTAGGTTGCTATCAAGGTCCTAATTCTGTTACCCATTTGATAGTCTTTATCATATTCTATGTCATTAATCAATAAGGATCTAAATCTTTTATACCAAAAAAATGAGAATATAGAAGAAGAAAAACAAATTGCTAGTGACTGTGCTAAGCAAAGGTGCTACTATTATCCCTTAACATCTAGTAAATTCTCCTATATCATATTGCATATACTCTTTTAAGCTGTACTCTTATTATATCAACTAGTTCTCATTTCTTATCATAAAACAGGCTCCATTAATCACCTCAATTAGCTACATCAACACTCGCACGCAACCAATTAATGACCTCAATGTAACTCCCAAATTGTTAAGGTAGTACACTGAGGTCATGAATATGTAATCATCTAATATGAAAGTGGTTTACGGCATCTTTGTTATCACATTTCTCTAACTTCCTTATGAAAGACTGCCATAGATAAGAAGACAAAACTAGAGAGCCATGAAATATGAAACCAGTTCATGAGACCATATCTTTTTTTACAATATATTTTCTTTCTCTCTCTCTAGATTACAGACATAATGAAAAGTTGTTAATACTTTTATTTTAAAGATATATTGGTTACTTCTCTAAAAGCCAACAAACTATTGAAAATTAAATAAACATTTTTAAAAAATAATGTTGTATCTAAAGCTCAAGTAATTGCAAAACAAAACACAAATGAATGTTAAAACTTCCATGTCTATGATAAGCTGCGAGTATATACAAAAGATAGCAATGAAATTAAATAAACTTTATACTCACAAACTTAAAAAATAAACCTCAAAAAAATACTCAAAATATAACAATGTCCTAGAGCAGTAGAAAATAAATAAACAACTAAAAATATATATACATAAATACAGAACATGAGGCAATATATACAGATTAATCAGAAAAGGGTTTAAACACCAGCTGTACATTTGTTTGTGTCCATGGAATAAAGCACAAGTTAACCAGCAACTATGTATGAGTGTGTTATAACAATAATGACACTCGTAGCTCAACCAAAGAGTAAACGAGCCCATAAAAATGGAAACTAGATCACAGCACTACTTCCAGACACAAGCAAATCATGTCTCCATGCATTGCAAAATCTACCAAAAAGAAAAAAAAAAAAAAGAAAAAACAAGAAAACAAAACTCTGGCTTCTCTCTCTGTAAGGCGAGACAAAAGGGTTGTCGTTCTTTTTGGGGGTCATGTATGCAGTACCGGACAAATGTATACAACTATGGTGCCATGTCTATTGTGAAATTAAAAAGAGAACACTGAAAAAAAAAAGAAAAAAAAGAAAAAAAAAAAAAAGATTTTCCACTGCATATCAGCAAGAGCAACGAGCAAACGAGCTCAAACAGAATGATTTTCTCTCTCTTTTCATAAGCGTTTCTACACTCCAACCCCTAGGCCTACACAATTGTCAAGGGGAGTTTCATAGCTGAACAGACATATTCCTCAGCACAGTTGGAAAGAAAGAAGAGCTTTGGAAATGAACATGGAGGAACCCACCAAAGATGTCGTCTTCATGGGTGAAGTCGTCAGGTGTGTAAGAAGAGTACATAGACATGGTCATGCTTTGCTCCTCCACTTGCTTCTGAAGGGCATCGATTCGGGCCTCGTAGTTCTGGTGAAGGGCGAGAAATGGCATTTGTGATTAGACTGAAAGGAAGTAGCATTCTAATTTGAATTGAAACATCTCCCTTAGATTCCAAGCATCTACCTACTTCTATGTCTATAAAGGATATTTAAATCGGACCAAGACTATTTCTATTTCAAAACCCTTGATTAACCTACTCACGACGGGGGCATTCTAGCCTTTAATGTCACAATGCCAGGGCTTTCGAATTCTTAGGCCTAAATCAATTAAATGGCTGGCACAATACTGTGCTGCCCAGCCATTGGGCTTTTGAATGAGCAGTACAGTACTGTACCACCCGTCCAGAGAGGGTTAATATAACAATATAGCTGATATGTAACTTTGTACTATATACAACATTTCAGAGGAAATCTTTTTTATAATATATTACCCAACATCTCTAAGCACTCAACATTAGTTTATATCTCTTCATGTAAATCATGATGCTGATCTAAGAATGTCAGCACTTTCTCTGGATTTCCAACACCACTGTCTTGCAAGCAACATTTGGCTTCAAAGGAAATCTTATCTACATTTTACATATAATTCTATATTCACTTTTGTTACAAAATCACTTTATAGTAACAATCTAACAATTAATCAAATACATAAGCTTATATGACCAATTCCTTTACACCTGAAATATGTGAAAGAGGAAATAAACATGATCACTAAGACTGTCAAAATCAACATTGAAAATCAAAAGATAGAAATGGCACAATACGCAACTACCAACTCTCCAACTACCAACATCACTACTGAAAATCATAAAACAAGAAATGCCCAAATGCACACTTAACCCATTCCCGCCGGTTGACTTCCTATCATATTCAGTGGTTTTTGGGTCAGACGCCGGAGACAAGATATTTAGTCAAGGCCAGTGCACCGGGTGAACACTTGCGGCTAGTGCGACCGAGAATCCCGAGGCGTTAGGCTTATGCATTTGAATACCCCGGCATTTCAACCATTTAGGCCAAAATAGCCCTGGGGTGAATGGGTTAAATGATGTTCCTGATATCGTACCTTTCTCTCCTTGTCAAATTCTTTTTGTGCCTCTTCCTTCTCACGCTGGAACTGCTCCTCGAGGGCCACCAGTCGCTTCTGCATCTCTTCCTTCAGATCAATACCTTGCTTCTCTAGCAACTCAATCTGGGCAAACTGCCAGTCTGCAGGCTCTCCTGACCCTGGAGTCTCCGCTGGGGATTTTGTTTCTCGGCGCTCACGGGCTAGGGAGTTAAAAGGCAGATAAGCATATTGTGTTCATAATACATGGAGAGCATAACTTTCTCCTCACAAGAATGGGGGATTTAGTAAATCTCTCTGGTTTTCTGCCATAAACAAATTTCTTTACAATATTTTTGAATAATTTCTGTTTCCCCTAAATCTATTGTTCTAAACATTCAAGAAATTTCACCTTTATTAGTTAATTTTAGGCTAAATAATAAGGATTCCCTTTTTAATACAATAAATACCAAACAGCAACCCATAAACCAAACTGAATAATATCATTATCCTTTATAGAAAACATAGCATCCTAAACTGAACATCCCAAAATCCCATAAAGTACCACATCCTTATCCCTTACCTTGCTCTGGGTGATTGAACCTAAACACGTGATTTTTGCCGAGAATGACACGAGAACCTGTTTTCAAAACAGTTGGCTCCATCACCTCCCGACCATTAACATATGCCATTGCTTTAGGGCAAGGGTGTATCAACACAACACCTTCATTGTTCTGTAGGCAAAATAAAGTAAAGACTGTATGTGTCCAATCTTCAATTACCTTGATATATAACAAACAAATGTCAAGCCCAAAATACAATATATGCTAAAAAATAATGTTCATTAGCCTTCAAACTTCACAATAAGAAAAAAAAAAAGAAAGACATTAGTGGATCATGACTTACCTCAAACTGACAATGTTCGGGCATTATGTGAGCACCATATAGCTGTATGTCCTGCGGAATGTTTGACTCCGCCGAACCTACTTTGGTGAAGCCGTCCTTTATGTAGTAAAGCAAACACTCTGACATTGACGGATCTTCATTGAGATTCACCAAATGAGGAGTCTGGGGATGAATAAAATGAAAATCAAGCCTTAAAATTGTTATTTGACTGCTTTTGCATCACCCAGATATGCACAAATGTTCCTCAAAACGCTTGTATTGCTATCAATGTAAATGTGAAATTATCAGAGTATAAGTGAATCAACATCAGTACAAATATGAAATGATCATTCAGAATTGAACAGAAATTCTGAAATGAAAGACAGAAGAGAATAGTCCTCCTCATCCACTGCCTGACCAATAATTCATAATAATCTTTTTTAACTTACCTTCTTTGGAGAGAAAATGCCAACAGTGTTTCCATCTTCCTTCAAAGCAACACCCATTTCAGCAAACACAGCCTCTCTTTGAAGACGTATGCTTTCTGTACGCTTCAATTTCTCCTCCCATGTTTCATTCAGTTCTGAAGTAATGATAATATATGTAAAGAAAGGTACAGAAAGAGAAAGTACTGAATCTTTCTAATAATATCTTATGTTCCAACAAAGACTGAAACATTGATCTGGAACAAAGGTATTTCAAAGGTAAAATACAAACATAAAATTCTATTGATATTGGATGTAAATTGCATTCACGGAAAAAAAACTATTATGAATAATAATCCTTGAATACATGTCACCATAAAGGTAATCAACTTTATGTTTTATTCTTAACAGTATCAAAGACAGCAGTAATGAATGTCTATGTCTCACCATTTTTTTTTCTTTTTCCTTTCTTTTCTTTTTAGCAGTAACAAAACTAAATTAAACATTCCATCATATTGACTAATATTTTGCCATTTAGTGAGCTGAATGAAGACTGCACTAAAAAAGTCAGAGTATTGTTCAAAATCAATATCTACTTACAAGACAGAAGAACATAAGGAGGAGGAGAGGGAAATACCAACCTGCTATAAGTTTTTCATTGGCCTGCAACTGGTCCACAGCCATATCAGCAACAGTTGACACAGGTGACGTGATCTGAGGAGTTTCTTTGCCGTTGTTGCTGTTCATGACCTTTGTAATCTCTTGGCCTGAAAATAAGATGAAGGTTAGTGCAGTCTAATACAGTCACACAGCTATGTACTTCTTAGGGTTACTAATACAGTCTCATAAGAATGAAAAAAAATCTTAATCAACTGATATGTTGGCAAACCTATATAATTTAAGATTTCCTAATCTACCTGATCATCAGAGTCATTTCTTTCAGCTTCTTGATCTTAAGACCTATGAAATATTTTGATGGTTGTTTCAAATATGATTTCTTTTTCTTTTCTTTTCTTTTTTGACCTCCACACATTTCAAGTATCATCCTTGAATTCTATCTACATTAGTACAAGGTATCTAATAAGGCATATGAAAACCTATAATCAAAGCTTACAATAAACATCTCTTGAATCTAAAGGTTAGTTTTTGTCTAAACATCTAAATTTGCTGGTGCTAAATCCACACAACCTACAGCTGCTTCTAAACAAATGCAACATCAAAACTTGAAAAGACTTCAAGCTGAGAAAAATAGTATACAGTGTATGTCTTCATGTTAAAAAATCTGTTGTCTTAACTTTTTCTAAAACACAATAGTTGATTTTAGAAAACAACTTACTGGAAAATGTCTTTGGAGCTAAAAGTCACTACATAATAGGCAAATCCTGCCTCTATTACACAAACAAAAAGAGGTGAATGTTAGACAATGCTGACACTACTCAGACTAAATCTTAGAAAAGAGCACTCATAATGTATTGCTGAATATTTACCCTAATTTCTGACACATAATATTTAGGCACAACTGAAGACACTATATAAGACGGATATTATACTATTACCATACATAATGGCTTTCAATCTTTTGGGGGGCCTAACTCACATTTTGCAATTAAGAAATCTAATGTAATTGTTGACACTGAATATCACTGAGAATTTTTCATCTTATGATTAAAAATTCTAATGCCAGGCTACATAAAAATATATCCTATACATGATCATTATATTGATTTTAGAACTATATAAAGTCTTAAGAGAACTTTAGCAAAGTCCATTAGACAGGGGAGAAAAAGAACTACAAAAGCAGTTTTCTGTATCCTCACAGCTCACAAGTATACTGCAATCATTACAATTATTTAATCATACCTAATCATTACTCATTCACACTTCCTCCAGCTGAAGAATTAAGCAAAAGCACTTTTAAAGCATAAGACAAGACTGCAAACAAGTAAATAAACACCAAAGTCAAGAACAGGAAATATTTGATAACTTCACATACTGATAAAAATGACAAGCCTGGAAGTCTTGCTCAACCGAACTCAAAAGACTAAAAACCATAAGTACCTGAACACATAGAAAAATGATGGCCACAATTCACAATGCAACTTCAGATCACATGAACATATCTGTGAATTAATTTATTGGGAACAACCACAACCAGGATAATGGTGTTCCTTTCCAAAAAATGACAATAAAGAAAGCAGCAACACCAGATACTTCTGATAAAAAATTTACAAGCATTCAAGATCCATTCATTACTGACTCCAAGTTTGCTATACCAAATGGAAGTCCTTTATTATTGTTGTAATGCACTTTCATGATATTATAACAATTTACTGATATAATAACAATTGAGTATATGTGTGAAGGGGGGGGGGTGTTAATGATCAAGACTAGGGTAATATTTTTATTGCAGTCCTGGCAAATAACCCATCATAGCAACTTCTTTGCATTAGGTCTATGAGAGCAACACTTGTTCTGCATATCTGAATAACATACATGAAAAGTATAACCTTAGAAAACACAGCAATGCATCATGATGTGAGCATACTTCTTTTATAAACATGACACCAGGAACCCTTAGTGTAAGCACTCTGGATGAAGCAGCCAAGTTGCTACAGATAATTAAAGGCCAGGATTTATACACTATTAAGACAATAGGACGGAAACTTGAGATCAAATTACGTATCAGAAATATGCAAATCATGGCAAGTTGTATGAAAATTTGGGGAAGCACTTGAAAAAAATTTAGGAACATTTATAATTGGGAAAAAATGTAAAACTTCAACTTGGCTACAGCAACCCTGAGGCGTGCAAAAGGGACATGGCATGGCTACAGCACCAATTACAAAAGCACACCACTCAAAAAATTTGGCTCAGCATCACATTCACAAAGTTCCTCAGCATAACAAAAGATTTTTTTTTAATATCCTGAAATAATACAAAGAGTCAATAATAATAATAATAACAATAACGATAATAATGATAATTATCATAATGTTACTGCATGATGCATGTGTAATTGTGTAGCATGAAACAGTCATCTGCCACTTGTCAGCAGACAGAACAGAGGCAACCAAGCCGTGCACTGTGCCGCTTTACTCTCTGCTGAGCACCTGATTTCTATCTTCACAACCATATATGAATCAGGGTATCATACTGTAAACTGCCAGCAGAAAAATGCTCACTGGTGCACCTTAAGCCACAATATTAGATTCATGTGACAAGAGTACAAATCTACATAAAAGCTGGCCAAGACCACAAAGTGCACCACCCAGTCAATTTTCCTTCTGAACTATTGCTTACTTTTTTACTTTTGGGGTTTGATATCTCATATTAAAATGATGTCAATGTCATTTATAAGGGATATATTTTCCTATATCCTGAGAGTTCATTGGAATAATTTTTCATCAGCACAGTTTAGGCATTTTTTGTTTTTTTTTGCTTTTTTTCTTTCTCTCTCAAATCAAATTAAATACTTTCAATATATGTCCATGGTAGAGGAGCGCATGTCATCTGACCCTGGTCGAATTACAGTGCACCTTGGGCAAAACAGTCACGAGCAAATGCAAGGACGCCCCAGAAAAGAGGGGGTATATATATATATATATATATTTATATATATATCAAAGAAAAGAAAGGAAAACAAAAACAAGGAAACTGAAGAACAACAAAAAGATAAAAAAATGAAAGGAAAAGAAAGGAAAGGAGAACAGCAAAATGGCTTGAGCAAGGGGAGACCTGAGTGGCGTGGGCATAACTCGGGGTGTGTGATGGGTGGGCAGGTTACTTACATGGCCCCAAGTCAGCGGGGCGGTTTTCATTGTTGTAGATGACCTTTTCACCCTCCGTGCCCGCTGTTGTGGCATTAGGGAGAGAATGGCACCCTCATTAGCCCAGCCCCTCCATCAGCAATGTTCAGAGTACCCACTGGTGCTTATCTAACTGACCCGCAAGTGCTGACAGGTGTACATGGCAGCAATAATGGTGCCTGTTAAACGGCTGACCTGTGCTCTGGCTCTAGCTGGTCTGATACATTTTTCTTTTCACTATAGCAGGAATCTTTATAAAAAGCCGTAGTATAACGAGGGAGGGAGGGGGGGGGGATGAAACATGACATGGTAAATACTCTTAACATAATGCACTGAGAGTGTGTTTTGCCAATGTACAGGGAGGGTTGATTCTCCTACGATCTCTTTACACTACAAGCTCTTTATTGGCTAGGGGGGGGACAAAATCTTTAACCAGCGGCAAATTACGGCAACTATAATGCTTGGTCTAGGGCTTCAACCACACAAGTGGCTTCTTAAGACACACTTGATAACCCTTCTAAATAGGAACCAATATTTGTTGTTAAAGAAGACAAGGACAAAAGTAATTAAAAAAAAAAAAAAAAGAGAAGAATGGGAAGGAAAGACTCACCTTCTTGCACCTCGATGCCTTCTTGTTTCAAAAGCTCGCGCAGACGCTGGATCTCCTCCTTCAGTTCCCTGATCAGTTTGGCATTGGCATCTTCATTGACAACAGCATTGCAACGGATGGCCTTTGCACGATCTGCATACCTGAAAGGACATATATGACAATGTTATATACTTTATACTTTCTATGAATAAAGATAAATAATAGAAAACAAAATTAATACAAAAGTAAATTGTAATGAAAATAAAATGAGATCCAAACACTCTTCAAAATGCATACCTTAGAGTTGAAAGGGTTTCATCATAATTGATGTCAGCTGGAGATATTGCAGCCACCATAGCTGTTTTGCTGTTGCCTCCCAGGTTCTCACGCAGCAGCCATGTCAGCACAGAATCACGGTAAGGGATAAATTCTGCCTTCCTCTTCTTATTAGGTTTTGAAGTCTGTGGAAAAAGTTATCTTTTAGCCTTCAAATGAAGTATCCAGTCAAATTGAAGAACCATACAAAGTAGCAGCACACTTTATTCACTCACGCTATGAGCCACAGGGCTTTGCTACAATCAAAACAAAACAAATCATGAGAAATATGTAAACATATAAGTTCAGAAAAGGTTTCTCAAATCCTCCTACTTGGGACACGTACCTTACCGACCTTTTCATGTCAAACAGTTATGAAAGAAAAATCAAAATCAGAAATCCATAATTGGAGCTCTTCGAAAACAAATAGAAAAAAAAACAATAATTGGAAGGCTACTTATTGTATCATTATATTCACTTGTTTGAGCGGGTTCACACCACAGCCCAAAATAGAGTGATACTTACGACTTCTGCAAGAGCTGAGATAACTTTCCCAAGTGTTGTCAGGGATTTGTTGATGTTGGCGCCCTCTTTGAGGCGTGTACCCTTGGCTCCTGTGGAATCTGCACGTTCAGAACCAGCCAGATCTACTAAGGATATCTGAAAGAGTATTGTGTGGTTTGAGATTTGTGACAATTAGAGCAGAGGATATGAAAGTCAAACTAAAATACATATTGTTTACCCTAAAACTCTGTACAGTTGACTTAAAAATTAGCATAAAGCTCGCGACTTACACCTTTACTTGCATACTATACCTTCATGTCGGCAAGCACTTAGCAGTAATGAGCTGTCCATCATAAAAGCAAGATGGAGTTTTTATACCATACCTTGGAAACACGTTCTGTTGTGAGTTTAGTTGTGGTGTCATTGCGACGCTGTGTTAACACCATGGTGAATACAGCGTGGGAGCGAGAAGACGTCTCATTCATGTTTGTGGCAGCAACGGTCCTGAAAGATTGTGGTGACATTCAGTACCTGGATGTCAGGTATCAAGACCTTCCTATGGCTTTATAATTCTTGTTCTGATAAATAACGAAATTCTCCTCTTTTAACAACAGATACAGTTGGTAATATCATTTAATAGGTAGGCATTTACAACAAGAATATCTCATTTTTCTTTGTAAAGTGGATGTTAAAGACATTATCAATACTGCATGCTATAACAAACATGTATTGCCAAACAAACATATTAACTACAGATTAAGTTAAATAGCCATTTTCTCCATTTTACACTCTGTTACTAATACTGAAGATGAACTTATACATAAAGATAAAAATATTTATAGTTTACTCTTATTTTAATATTGAAATTCAAGTTGCATACAAATATCTGGAAATCCAGAGAAGATATATGACACTTTCACAAACATTTTGACCATCATCACATTATAAGGGTTAAAATATATCTGTAGGAAAATTGTATAAGAGATTCCAAAAGGATAAAGCAATTTAACTTTCAAACTCCTCATCTGAGGCACCACCCTGCAGAACTTAAATAAAATGAAGTAATCCTGTTGAGAAAATGACATCATAATGAACAAAGATCAATAAAGCTCTTAGATTGTGATGTCCAATATATATTCTGCATAACCCTTTATATCCAGGAAAACTGTTTACAGCTGCTAAAGCTCAGAACAAGAGATAGATTTTTACCTCTCAATCTACTTTATCTTGCTTTGAAGGGTTTTTTATACCTGCCTCTAAAAATGCACTTCCTGATAAAATGTTATGAATAATTGTGTCAAAATTAGGTTTCGTTTCCCAGAAAATTACATAAATACCAAATGAAATGTAGGATTCTAGTGATTCAAGGGTCTGGCCACAAAGTATTAAAGTCTTTGTGGTTTGATTTATCTTCAGGAATAAAGTGACCAGTTATCCTTATAGTTTTAGCAGCATGTGTTTAAAGAAATTCAAGTTCTGCTAACATCTGGCTTATTTTACATCTGTAAATACCATGGTGCAAGTCTTTAGTGTGTGTGAAACAATACATCAATCTGGTTATGCCAGATACACAAATAGACCAAAGAGGTTCATTAGCAAAAAAACAAAACAAAAAAAACTAACATCAACAGACTTTGTTACTCTGTCAAATCATTCTCTACTTGTCACTTTACATGAGCCTCACACTTAACAGATCTGAGAACACACCTTGCTTTGTTGCCCTCGTCAATGAGATTGTTGATGTCATCAAAGGTTGTGACGGCAAGCTTGGCTAAGTCTTCTACATAGGGACCAAGGAGGGGGTGCTCACGGACTCGCAGA
>NW_028234425.1:24771067-24776067 GCF_977035675.1 Penaeus japonicus | reverse complement strand
AAAGAAGAAAGAAGAAGAAGAAAGAAGAAAGAAGAAGAAGACAGAAGAAGAGGCCAGAGGGAGCCCTTCGTCCGGCCGAATTCAAGGGGCGGTGAAAAGGCGGCTCCAGAATAACCCGAGGTCATTTATAGCGGCGAAGCTGTTTTTATGGATGTTTTTTTTTTCTTCTCTCTCTCTCTCTCTCTCTCTCTCTCTCTCTCTCTCTCTCTCTCTCTCTCTCTCTCTCTCTCTCTCTCTCTCTCTCTCTCCCTCTCTCCCTCTCCCTCTCCCTCTCCCTCTCCCTCTCCCTCTCCCTCTCCTTCTCCTTCTCCTTCTCCTTCTCCTTCTCCTTCTCCTTCTCCCTCTCCCTCTCCCTCTCCCTCTTAAGCTAGTTTTATAGCTGTTTTTTTCCTTCTCCCTCGCGTGGTATTTTGGGGTGGCCGCGCCACGCTGGGCCGAGGGGGGGGGGGCGAGGTAATTACAGGGAGGTTACACGGCTCGAAATAATCTGGATGAAGAAAGAAAAAGGAAGAAAAAAAAAGGGGGGGGGGGAGAGATACACACGGCATGGACGAGCACCAAAAAAATAATGAAGAGAAAAAGAAGGAAGACACACGGCAGAGGAAAAAAAGGAAGATTAAAGGATAGAAAAAAAAACAAAAAAACAGACGGCTCGAAATGGTCTCAACGAAGAAGAAGAAGAAGAAGAAGAAGAAAAAGAAAAATAAGAAAAACAAGAACAAGTAAAAGAAACAAACACATCTCAAAATACTCTCGACGAAGAATAAGAAAAATATTAAGAATAAATATAAGAACAAGAATAAGTAAAAGAAATAAACACATCTCGACATAATCTCGACGAAAATAAAAGAACAGGAAGAAGAAGAAGAAGGAAAAAAAGCGGACTGCAGAAATAATGTGTATACGCAGACAAAAAATAAGACAAAAAAATAAATCTTTAAATCAAGGAATGTATACACCAACTCGAGGCTGAGTGAAAACGTGCAACAAGTGAAGTGACATGGATCTTGAAATAGAAACGGACGATCATGAAACAGAATAACGTGTAAAATGATCATTAACAAATAAAGACGCAATGTAGATAAAAAAAAAAAGAGAATGGATATATATATGGGAATCTGGGGAGGTGATATATATAGATCGTAAAAAAAAAAAAAAAAGAGGTACACAAAAAGATAATGATGGAGAATATATATATATATATATATATATATATATATATATATATATATATATATATATATATATATATATATATATATATATATATAGATATATATATATATATATATATATATATATATATATAGACCATACATATAAAGAGATAATATAGAGAGGATATATCCATATAGAAAGATAAAAATGAAGATATGAAGAATGAATAAATAGAGTTGTTCAGAACTTCATAAGCTTGTATTTCCCGCCAAATACTCAAATTCCTGTCTTATCTTATCCGACTCCGTAAATCAGTAAGTAAATGCAACTTAATAACTAAACTAAAACACCATTAATACCAAATAACACCAGTAGATTAATAATAATAAAAAAATACTATCTTTTTATATAAATACCATTAATTAAAACATAAGAAAATAAATACTCCAGCTATCTCTGCACGGGCGGGAGGGAAGGGAAGGGGGGGGGGGGCTGTGATGACGTCAGAGAGTTATTCCAGACGCCTCCGCATCGACAGTCAGGGGTAGGGGTTGGGGGGACAGGGGGGAGGGGGTGACCGTGGGCAGGAGAGGGGAAGAGGGAGGAAGGGGGAGGGGAGGGAGAGGGGGAAAGGGCAATCGAAGAGGAGCGAAGTGTAAGAAGGAGTAAAAGGATGAAATACGGCACTGGTTTATATCATAGGGAGGGAGATGGGGAGAGAGAGGGAGGGAGGGAGAGAGAGGGAGGGAGAGAGAGAGAGAGAGAGAGAGAGAGAGAGAGAGAGAGAGAGAGAGAGAGAGAGAGAGAGAGAGAGAGAGAGAGAGAGAGAGAGAGAGAGAGAGGGGGAGGGAGGGAGGGAGGGAGGAGAGAGAGAAGAAGAGAGAGAGAGAGAGAGAGAGAGAGAGAGAGAGAGAGAGAGAGAGAGAGAGAGAGAGAGAGAGAGAGGGAGAGAGAGAGAGAGAGAGAGAGAGAGAGAGAGAGAGAGAGAGAGAGAGAGGAGAGAGAGGAGAGAGAAGAGAGAGAAGAGAGAGAAGAGAGAAAGAGAGAAGAGAGAAAGAGAGAAGAGAGAAAGAGAGAAGAGAGAAAAAGAGAAGAGAGAAAGAGAGACGAGATAAAGAAAGAGAGAAGAGAGAAAGAAAGAGAGAGAAGAGAGAGAGAGAGAAAAGCGAGAGAAGAGAGAGATAGAAAGAGAGAGAAGAAAGAAAGGAAAATGAGAGAGAGAGAGAAAAACAAAACAAAGACAAGAGACGACCGTGCATTCCTGAAACCGGGAACCACTAATTCCTAACACGATGAACCGCTGATCCCTAACACTGTGAATCGCGCGCTTACAATTCCGGGTATAATCGCACATTCCAGGAATTCCTACACCACGACGACAGCAGATGAGGACGAGGCCATCACACCTGTGCACACTTTTCCATACGCACATGCACATGCACATGCACACACACACACACACACACACACACACACACACACACACACACACACACACACACATACACACACACACACACACACACACACACACAAGAATTGCACCTCCCTTCTGCACAGATATACAAACACTAAAAATAAAGACTAAAAATAAAGACTAAAATAAAGGCTAAAAATGAAGACTAAAATAAAGGCTAAATACACAAACTAAAGACTAAAAATAAAGACTAAATAAAGACTAAAAATAAAGCCTAAATAAAAAATAAAGACTAAATAAAGACTAAAACACAATCATAACAACACCTATGCAATATGACCGGCAGGATAATCTGATATGGATATTGAAGACCCGAAAACAACCGTGACGTCACACATTCCATTCATAAAATGACAAATACAACCAGTTAAAAAAGATATATGATTACTATTCATTCTTTGTCATTCGGTAAGACCAAGAATCCTTATAATAATAATAATGATAACAATATTGACATTAATAATAATGATAATCATTTTCATCATCATAATCATAACAATTCTGCTATTACAACTAGTAATAATGATGATGATGATGATGATGATGATGATTATGATAACAATAATAATAATAATAATAACAACAATAATAATAATAACAACAATATCAATACCTAAACAATAATAATAACGAGCAGCATCACCCCGTACATTACATAACCCGGAAGATATAAGGACTCGTACACAGCATCTTCAACACTCGACATTATGTAATCAGAAAGACAGACAAAAAAAAGAAAAAAAAAGAAAAAAAAAAAGAAAAAAAAATCTATAAGTTAAAAAAAAAAAAAAATCGTACTTCGTATCACAAACACTTACGTTGTGTGACCAGTAGGAGTAATCGTAGTTGAAGCTCTTCGTGGCATCCTTACTTCCGGGTGGAGCTTTGGGGTTGACGATACCTGTGGGAGAGAGAGAGAGAGAGAGACAGTCAGTGTTAATGCCACGTCAGGTAGAACAGCCGTAGCGTTGGCATAAAAAAAAACAAGTGCTGTGGAATTTTGGATTTTTTTTTCTGAAAAATATCCACGTCAGTTAGAACAGTCGTAGCGTTGACCTAAAAAAAAAAAAAAAGGTTGTGCAGAATTGTGGATTTTTTTTTTCTGAAAAAATATCGCTCTAAGTTTCCGAGAAGGAGAGGAAAGAAGAGAGGAGAGGGGAATATAAAGGAAATAGAAAAGAGAAGAGACGATAAAGGGTAAGAGGAAAGGAAATAAGATTACCTTCATCACAGCCACAACAAGTACCATCCTTTTGAAAGCCTCTTATCTCATTTAGCTGTTTTGTACACTCGGGCCGCCATCCTAACAACCATTTTAGGACAGACGCAGCGCCCTTAGGAAAATGTCTACGCCTTTGGAGTGGTATGAGGAAGGCCGGAGGAGCTGAGACTTCCTCACCGCTCAGAGATTTAGATTTTGAATAAGGAACTCACAACCACCTAACTGGTGTGTTGTTTTTAGAAGAGGAGGAGTAGAAAAAATGAAGAAGAGGAGATGGAGAAGATTAAAACGATGAAGAAGATGAAAAACAAGGAGGAGGAGGAGGAGGAGAAAAAGGAGGAACAAAATCTGCAGAATACGAAGAATGAGAAAGAAGAGGAAGGGAAGGAATTAAAAAGGAAAAAGAAAGCAGTAGCAAAGAGAAAGGCAAAAACACACACTCAAAGTTCTTAGAGAGAAAAAAAAATCAAACACTGTTTTTAAAACGAGCATCGACTGCATAATCTTAGACACAAACATTGCAGCAAGTTGCAAAGAGCTTCTCTTTATTGATATCTTATTCACATTTTTGTATCTCATTTTCCTTCAATACAAGAAACATTACTCCCAGTCCCTTCGTTCTCCCTTTAAAAAACAACAAACAAACAAAGGACATCACACACAAAACAAGCTTCAAACTTCCACCACACGAATCAAATCTAAAAATTAAAATAAAACAACTAATAAAATTAATTTTAAAAAATCTAAGAAAAAATCTCAAAAATAGTAATGATAAAATCTGAAAAATAATTTTAAAAAGAAAAAGAAAGTTACCATTCGCATAACATAACATATTAATCTCCATGCTTGTGTTGTCTTCCATAACATTAAGCAAGGTCATTTTCAACCACAAATGGACGCTTAAGATATGAGATAATTACACATCTTCCTCTGCAGTGCGACGAAAATAAAAAGAGAAAGAAATGTGAAAGAGAGCGAGAGAGAGAGAGAAGGAGGGGGGGGGGGGTTAAAATTGAGAATGAGAGAGAGAAAGAGAGAGAGAAAGAAGGAGGGGGGGGGGTTAAAATTGAGAATGAGAGAGAGAAAGAGAGAGAGAGAGAGAGAGAGAGAGAGAGAGAGAGAGAGAGAGAGAGAGAGAGAGAG
>NW_028234425.1:24756067-24758567 GCF_977035675.1 Penaeus japonicus | reverse complement strand
CAAGAGGAATGACTCAGAAATATTCACCATTCGACCCGCTCTCCCCATCCACCTAAACATCTAAGCCAGCTCCTCCTCCAATACCCCCACCCCACTCCCCCCCACCCATCTCCGCCCCATCTAAACGGAAAGATAATATTGGCTCCTCTCCACTCACACTCACACTCACACTCACACTCACACTCACACCCACACCCACTCCCCCTCTCCCCTCCACACCTCAATGTCGACCCCCGTATAATGACAACCGGCAAGCTGTGTCCTCTTCTCCTCTTGATTGAACTCTGGTGAAGAAGAAGAAGAAGAAGAAGAACAAGAAGAACAACAAGAAGAAGAAGGAGAAAAAGAAAAAGAAGAAGAACAACAGTAACAAGGCATAGAAGAATAAAGAGGAAGAAGGCAATGAGTCTTCCTGTTACGACAGCACACATTATTATTAAAGAAAAAAACTACACGAAGCAAGGACATTCTCTAACCTGGGTCACTATTTTGGTAGGTTATTTTCGAGGGATTTTTATCACGAGGGTAACAGGTCTCTTTCTCTATGTTACTCTGAGAAAATCGTTCTCTCTTTCTTTTTCTCTCTCTGTCCCCCCCTCTTTCTCTCTCTCTCTCTCTCTCTCTCTCTCTCTCTCTCTCTCTCTCTCTCTCTCTCTCTCTCTCTCTCTCTCTCTCTCTCTCTCTCACTCTCTCTCACTTTCTTTCTTTCTCTCTCTCTCTCTGTAAGTATATTTATATAACTTTCACACACGCACACACACACACACACAGGCAGACAGACAGACACACATACACACAGGCAGACAGACAGACACACATACACAACCGCAGACACACATACACATACACACACACACATTCTGCGGTCTTAAAAAAAGTTTATTGTGGAGCACGTGTGGCAATAACAGCGATCCCTCTTCTCTCTCCTAAGTCCCCAGCCCCCCATCCCCCCCGCCCTTCCTTGATTAATGACTCGACGAGACTTTATAAATCTCCTTGCACTTCCGTTTCTCTTCCTGCGAGCGTGCGATTTCGCCTTCAATTTCCAAGGAACTTCCGAGAAATCCCACTTCTCTCCCATGTCGAGCCTGCCCCCCCCCCCCTCACTTCCATTTTTAGAAGATAGGATTAAAAGGTAAGGAAGAAAGTAAACTAAGCAGGCTAAACTGGCAATGGTTCCAAAGCCATTTCGTATAGTCCTTTTTTTAATCTTATATTGAATATATATATATATATATATATATATATATATATATATATATATATATATATATATATATATATAGAGAGAGAGAGAGAGAGAGAGAGAGAGAGAGAGAGAGAGAGAGAGAGAGAGAGAGAGAGAGAGAGAGAGAGATTTTTTTATATTTCCTTTCCGTTATCATTATTTCTACTTATCGATGACCAACAATATCAGTATAAGTTAAATGCGGCGCGATATATCCGCAGAGTTTCTATGTCAAAGATTAACTTCTCAAGGGTGAGGGCGAGGGCGAGGGGTGGGGCCTCGAGATCTGCTCTGAGTCATGGGAAACCACTCATGGATCATGAATCATGGCTGGCTTCACGGGCACACAATCATGTACACATAAAGACACACACATATCCCTAATCTCGTACGATCACATGATATCACAAATGGAATGCAATTTTAATCATCACTGGAATCCTCCCAGGGATAAAATCGAACACGATCGACATCAGTTAATGGTAATAGTAGTAGTAGTAGTAGTAGTAAAAGTATAAATAGTTGTTGTTATTGTAACAGTAATAATAATAATAATAATAGTATCATTACCACTTCTACAACTACTTCTGATGATGATGATGATGATGATGATTGGTGGTGATGATGATACTGATGATAATTGGTGATGATGATGATGATGATGATGATGATGATTGGTGGTGATGGTGATGATGATGATGTGATGATGATGAATATATCAATAATAATGACAACACTCATGGATCACAAACCCGATACAAAAGCTCTGTCAAGATAGATACATGATGTTCACACTCTAAGACAAAAACTCAAGGGATATCTTCCACTTTTCCTTTCCTTCAAAATAATGAGTATATTTCTTAAAAGGAATAATTCTCCACCCGTAATATTTCTCCACAATCATATCCTTCCGCGAGTATATTTCAGCTATATCTTTCTTCAGCGAGCATATTTTTCTAAAACTTTGACATGCATTTATTCTTTTTAAAACGAGTATACAACCCAATATTCTCTCATACGAGGACATTCCTTGAAAACAAGCCTATTTCTCCACAAAACATAAAAATCTCACACGAGTATATCTTCTCTTCTATTTTTCACACGTGCATCTTCTTTTCTAAACGAGCATACTCCTCAAGTATATTTCTTTTATCGCCGGGTTTCAAATGCGACCTCCATTGAGGAAGGCATCTCACACGCCCTTGGACACTCAAAGACTCGAGCAGTTTCACTCTTCTTGAGGCACGTTCTCTCGCCTTCTGCTTTCCACTT
>NW_028234425.1:24748567-24751067 GCF_977035675.1 Penaeus japonicus | reverse complement strand
CACACACACACACACATTACGATTGCGTGTGTGTACGTGTTTGAGTGGGTGGCCGTGTGCGTGCGTGTACGTATACTTGGAAAAATAAAAGGGGGGGGGGGGAAAGAAGAGGGGAAAGGAAAGAGGAGATGGACGCAGACGGATCAAAAGAAAGGGGTGGAAAGAAGGGAAAGAGAAACATGAGATGAAAAAGCGCAAGTCATCCGAGAAGCGTAGGAGGGACAAAGACGAATAAACAGAGGAGAGGAGGAAGAAAGGGGAAAAGGAACAGGGAATGAGAGAAGAAAAGGGGAAATGAGATGGAGAGACGAGAAGGGGAAGGAGAAGAAGGGAAAGAGGAGGATAAGGGAAGAAGGAGAGGAAGAAGAAGGACATATGAAGAGAGAGGGAAGGAGGATGTAAGGCGAAAAGGGAAGAAGAAGAAGAAGGGGAGGAGAAGGAAAAGGAGGGGGACAAGAAGGAGGAAATGAGGAGGAAGAAGGGAAGAAGAAGCAAAAGAAGGGGACAAGAAGAAGAAGGAGAAGGAAAGGGAAGGGACAAGAAAAAGGGAAGGAGAAGGAAAATGAGGGGGCAAGATGAAGGAAAGGAGAAGGAAGAGGAGAGGGGGAAAGAGGAGACAGGATAGAGGAAAAAGGAAAGTGGGGGAAAAGAGAAGGAGAAGAAGGAAAAAAAGACAAGAAGAAAGCAGAATGGAGGCACCGACAAAGAGAGGAGAAAGAATCAAAGAAGATCAAGAGACGATAAGATAAAGAGGATGATTACGAAGAGCGGCAAGAGGAAAGGCGATAAAACAAAAGCAGGAAGGAAAGAATGAACGAAGGAATGAATGAAAGACGGAGAGGTGAACAACAAATAAGCGGATGAGGTTTAAGAGATGAGAAGACGGCGGAAAGGAAGTGCATGTAAAGTAATCCGGATTAATAGGAGAAAAGGGGGAAGAAAATGAAGAGGAAGAATAATAATAATAAGAAGAAGATGAAGAAGAGGGGATGGGAGGGGGGTGGAGTAGGAGGAGGATGGAGAGGAGGAAAAGAAGAAGAATAGGCAATGGGAGGAGGAGGAAGAAAAGAAGTAGAAGTAGTAGAAGAAGAATAAGAAGGAGGAGGAGGAGGAGGAAAGGAGGAGACAGCATAAAGAGGCTAGAGCACCATGACGCCCACTTCTACGCCCACACACGCTCACGGTACTTTCCCAAGGTAGAGCACGCATAAAGGGTATGCTTAAAAGAACTACTTTTTTTTATTGACTTTCAATATATTCCCACTCTCTCTCTCTCTCTCTCTCTCTCTCTCTCTCTCTCTCTATATATATATATATATATATATATATATATATATATATATATATATATATATATATATATATATATATATATATATATATATATATTCATTAATATATCTCTATCTATCTATTCATTAATCTACCTCTATCCATCGGTCTATCTATCTCTAACTCTCTACATATCTATCTGTCTCTATCTATTGACCAGTCAACCAATCTATCTATCTATCACTATCACTATATATATCTATTTACCTCACTTATATCTCCGTCACACTCGAGTTTCCTCTCCCACTCGCCGCTGCACTGAGCCGAGCTGCGCAATTAAGCAGTGTTGCGTGATCTGCTTCGCTACATTTGCATCTAATAGTGCAATTAAATACCGATGGAAGTAAATTGCAAACGCAAAAAAAAAAAAAAAACACTATTATCACACCGACACGAATGCACGAACGCACGCACGCACGTACTTACAAGTATCCGAAGTCCGAAAAAATCCGGATACGAACACGAACACACACACACACACACACACACAAACACACACACACACACACACACACACACACACACACACACACACACACACACACACACACACACACACACACACACAGCGTGACATACACCAAAATGCAAATAAATTCCCTATGGAGACAGCCACCTTAAACTAAACGACTTAAACTTGACAATTATCACCAGTAATAACATAAATATTATCACCAATAATAACATAATAACAAAAATAATAAAATAGCAGTTATGATACATCTTTGAGTATTTACGGTTAAAAATAATGATTGACGATTATCTACAAATATCGACACACGCATCACGATATTCATCTTGATCCGAAAAAAAACGAAACTGTAAATAAAAAAAAATAATGATAAAATAAATAAATAAATACATAGACAGGATAGAAGATTAAAAGATCATCCATATATATATTTTTTTTTCTTTTTTTTTTCTTTTTTTCTTTTTTTTAATCACAAAACTAGAAAAAAAAATAAAAAAAAATACAAAGAATTAAAATAGGTGAAAAGATACAAAATAGAAAGAAAGAAAGAAAGAAAGAAAAAAAAGAAAAACAAGACCGCCGAGAAGCATCAGGGGTAAGGGGATGGGGAATGGGGGATGGGGGGGAGAGACGCCAAAGAACCAGACGTGAGACAAAATTTGATTTGGAAATGTGGCGAATTAAGGGAGCCAAATA
>NW_028234425.1:24736067-24741067 GCF_977035675.1 Penaeus japonicus | reverse complement strand
CTTCCCAAACTCCCTCTCCCACTCCCTCCTTCCCCTCTCTTTCCCTCACCCACTCTCTCCCTCTTAAACTCTCACTCGCATTCCCACTCCTCAAACTCCCTCTCCCTCTCTCATTCCCTCTCCCTCTCTCACTCCCTCTCTCACTCCCACTCCCTCTTCCACTCCCTTTCCCACTCTCACTCCCACACCCTCTTCCACTCCCTCTCCCTTTCAAACTCTCACTCCCTCTTCCACTTTCTCTCCCTCTCTCACTCCCACTTCCTCTCCCTCTCCCTCTCTCACTCCCTCTCCCTCTCTCACTCCCACTTCCTCTCCCTCTCTCACTCCCTCTTCCTCTCCCTCTCCCTCTCTTACTCCCACTTCCTCTCCCACTACATGCCTCTCTTTTCCCTCCCCTGCCAGACGAGTGAAGCCTCCTCCACAGACAACCAAACAAGTACTTAGCGAGAAAATTACTTGCGAGAACATTTTCTATTTTATGTTTTTGCGGCGAGTTGGTGTTTGGGGCGGAGGGGAAAGGGGGGAGGAGGAGAGGGGGTGGAACAACGGCGAGTGAGCGAAAGACGGTGAAATTCTGACCCAAACTTATTATTTGTGTTTGTCTTTGTCTTTCGCTCGTCTTTTATTTTCGAACTTAATTTTTTGTCCCTTTTTTCCTGATTGCTCGTGTCAGTTTGTTTGTTTGTCTGGTTGTCTCTCTCTCTCTGTCTCATTGTGTGTGTGTGTGTATATACATTTATATCTATCTACCTATCTAATATAACTATAAAAATATAAATACATAAATATATATATATATATATATATATATATATATATATGTGTGTGTGTGTGTGTGTGTGTGTGTGTGTGTGTGTGTGTGTGTGTGTGTGTGCGTGTGAGTGTAATCTATACAAATACGCACATATATATTCCTTGCTCATCTTCCGCCCCGCCCTCATTCCCTTTTACATTCTTCACGCACCTGGCCTTCCCCTTCCCCTTCCCACTCCCCACTCTCCTTTCCCCCCTCCCTGCCCCTGGTCCCCTCCCCCACCCCCTCCAAACGTCTTTATGTGAGTACATCTTACGTGCTCCCTCGCTCTATTGCCCCCCCCCCCCATCCCTCCATCTCCATCCCCACCCCTCCCCCCTCACCCTCTCCCTCTTTACAACCTGCACAAGGCGATGGATCTAACACCCCCCTCCCTTCCCTCCAGCCTAGCCCTAATCCCTACCCGTTCCCCTTCCCCCCCTCCCCTCCCCACCCTAATAACGTGTCCATCCTCAGACTGCCCCCCCCCCCCACTCCCTCTTCTTCTTCTTCTTCCTCCGATTCCTTTAACGCGGCCTCGGTTTCGTCTTCGGCTTCAGCTTCATTTTCGTCTTTGGTTTCATCTTCAGCCTCGTGTTCATCTTCATCCTCCTCTTCGTCTCCATCCTCCTCTTCATCCTTCATCCTCCTCTTCGTCTCCATCCTCCTCTTCGTCTCCATCCTCCTCTTCATCTTCATCCTCGTATTCATCTTCCTCTTCGTCTCCATCCTCCTCTTCATCCATCATCCTCGTCTGCGCCTTCATCTTCGACCTCGTCTTCGTCTCCTTTCCTCTCCTCGCCTCAGGATGTTCGCGTTTCCTTTCGGCCATTGTCGCGGACGTCCTTTTGTGCGCGGGTTCCTCGCAGGCTCCGTCGGTGAGACTTTGCGAACCTGCTTCATTTTCGCTTCCTCTTCTTCTTCTTCTGCTTCTTCCTTTTCTTCCTCCTCTTCTTCTGCTTCTTCTTCTTTTTCTGCTTCTTCATTTTCTTCCCCCTCTTCTTCTGCTTCTGCTTCTCCCTTTTCTTCCTCCTCCTTCCTATTTCTTTTTCTTCTTCTTTTTCTTCCTCTTCTTTTTCCTTTTTCTGTATCATTTTCTTGTATTTCTACTTCGTAATTTTCCTTTTATTATCATTATCATTATTATCATAGTTATCATTATCATTATTATCATGGTTATCATCATTATTTTAACTATAAGCATTATTATCACGATTGCTAATATCATCATTATGGTTGTTATTATTATAATTATGATTATAAGTATTATTATTTTGGTTATCAGTATTATCATTATGATTAACATTATTATTATTATGATTATCATTATTATCATTATTCGTATTTTCTATGTCATTCTATTTTATTTCTTCTTTTTCTTCTTCTTCTACTCTGCCTTCTTTGGCTTTATCCGCTTTCCTTCTCCTATCCTTCTTTCCTTCATCTTCTCTCTCTTTTTTCAATGCCTCTCATCTTCCTTTCCCTTTCCCTCTCTCCCTGCTATTCCTCCTCTTTCCATACCTTCTCTTCTGTCTCCTCACCCTTCTTCTCACTCTTTCTCTTCTCTTCTCTTCTCTTCTCTTCTCTTCTCTTCTCTTCTCTTCTCTTCTCTTCTCTTCTCTTCTCTTCTCTTCTCTTCTCTTCTCTTCTCTTCTCTCCTCCCCTCTCTTCTCCTCTTCTCTTCGCTAACCTTACCTTATCTTATGTCCTCACACTTCCCCTGTCTTTCCCTCTCCCTCTTTTCCTTTCCCTTCCCTTTTCCTGCTTTCCCTTTTTCCCTCTCCCCCTCATCTTCCCTTTCCCTCTGTCTTCCCCTTCCTCCTCTCCTACCCTCTCCCTTTCTTCCCCTTTCCCTCTCCCTATTACCCGCTCCCTTTTCCAATGTCCCTCTTTTTCCTCTCCCTTCCCATTTCCATCTTTCCTCACCCTCACCCCCCCCCTCTTTCCGCCCCAGGGAGCTCTCCGCCATTCCCTGTGCCATCAAAGGGGCCAGAGATCGAGCGAGCCAGAGGGAGCCAGGCACAAGCAACATTAGCCCTTGTGCTCGGGGCAGACATGGGCGAAAATCGTACGCCTCAACACCATGCCATAAAGGTCATGGGTTGACAGAGCGAGAGAGCTAGAGAGAGAGAGAGAGAGAGAGAGAGAGAGAGAGAGAGAGAGAGAGAGAGAGAGAGAGAGAGAGAGAGAGAGAGAGAGAGAGAGAGAGAGGGGGGGAGAGAGAGAGAGAGAGAGAGAGAGAGAGAGAGAGAGAGAGAGAGAGAGAGAGAGAGAGAGAGAGAGAGAGAGAGAGAGAGAGAAAGAATCACTAGCATCACTTTGAGCGGAAGACCAAGGGATAAGAAGCGGCTCGGTTCTGTTAGCACATATGTGGGCGTGGGGAGAGGGAGGAGGAGGAGGAGGAGGAGAGGAGGAGGAGGAGGAGGAGGAGGAGGAGGAGGAGGAGGAAGGGAAGGAGGGGAGGAGGAGGAGGAAGGGAAGGAGGGGGAGGAGGAAGAGGAGGAAGGGAAGGAGGGGGAGGAGGAGGAGGAGGAGGAGGAGGAGGAGGAAGGGAAGGAGGAGGAGGAAGGGAAGGAGGAGGAGGAAGGGAAGGAAGGGAAGGAGGGGGAGGAGGAAGGGAAGGAGAGGGAGGAGGAGGAGGAGACACAGGAGGAAAAGGCGGAGAAGAAGGAGGGAGAGAGGATGCGCGGCAGTTGGCAACACGGCAAAGGCCATTAAACCCTGCACATACGTTTTCATTACCCCAATGACAGGGGAGATAAAACAAAATAAAAATAAAAAATCTTAGATGGCACCTGCTTGCAACAGTGCAAGGAGGTGAAAAAATAACGGTTAATAGATTAGGGCAACTGTGACTAAGCCCCTCTCCCTCCACCTCTATCCCTATTTTTTATTTTCATTTATTTATTTTTATTTTTTTATTTATTTTTTTTTTTTGGGGGGGAGACTCCAGTTCCAAGACTTCTCTGTTCCTGGAAATATGTGTTAATTTTCTCTCTCTTTCTTTCTCCCTCTTTCCGCGTAGCTAGAATTACGGCAATTAGGTGAAATATTGTTTCATTTTACTGTTTCGGCTTTTTCTTTCTTCTTTTTTAAATCTTTGTTAATTGGTAGAAAAAATAAACATAAAAATCGTAAAAAAAAAAATATATATGGCGTTTCTTAAGACTCGTTCTAATAACAAACTACACTTATAATAATGCTAGTGATGAAGTAATGATAAATAAGACTAGTTACTAACTCTATCAATAATAAAATAAGTGGCAATAATAATAATAATAATAATAATAATAATTATTATTATTATAACAATAACAATAATAATAATAATGACAATGATAATGATAATAATAATAATAATAAGAATAATAATAAGAAGAAGAGCGAAGATAAAGATCATGTCCGCGAGCAAGTGCATGTGTGTGTGTGGTTCCTCTGTATCTTCCCGTGGGCGCGTGGGCGTATTCCCCCGCCACTGCCTCCATCCCACGCAAAAGGTCGCCCAAGGCAGCCCGAGCCTAACACGAGAGAACACGGAGGACGCAGCAGCAAAGGCCAACAGACCTCAATCGGGGAAGCTCCATAAAAGGTCGGAATCTGCGCGGTAAGGTCACGATGACAGGCAGGAAGGAAAAGAAGAAGGTTGTAAAAACTGATGGATAAAGGTCAGGAAGTACTCGTATGATCTATCTTCTTTTTAAATTAAAGGTTATTTTAAAGAACGAAACAAAAGATTTGGGGATACGGAGTAATAATATAAATAAAAATTTGACTGAAAGTATCTCCAACGGGTAATTATCAATCAAAAAAAGAAAGTAAAAAAAACATTAAAAAAATGAAAGGCAGGAGGTGGGGTGGTAGGATAAGGAGCGACGGGGAGAGTCACGGAAAGACCTTGTCATGCAGGAGGGCCGGCTCCGTCCTGCATGACAACCGCATAGTGGAGGCACAGTCATCAAGATCATGGTCGGGGTAATTGCCAGTTATTGTCTCCACATGCAATGCAAGTGGGCATGCATGCGTATATATGCAAGCAGACACACACACACAAACACGCACGCGCGCGCACACACACACAGACACATACACACACACACACACACACACACACACACACACACACACACACACACACACACACACACACACACACACACACACACACACACACACGTAATCCCTATTACGCATAGATAGATAGACAGAT
>NW_028234425.1:24728567-24731067 GCF_977035675.1 Penaeus japonicus | reverse complement strand
GAAGAGAGGGGGCGAGAGAGAGAGAGAAAGAGAAAGAAAGAGAGAGAGAGAGAGAGAGAGAGAGAGAGAGAGAAATGAAACAAACAATTACAAAAAAACAACACCCAAACCAACAGCTAAAAATCTTAAAACACACACACACACACACACACACACACACACACACACACACACACACACAGCTCGCACAAAGGCCTCAGAATCAGGTCAAGGAAAAAGGCGACCCCATTAGCTGTGGCTGAAGAAGCTCTCTCTCTCGCACACTCGACGGAATAGGAGGCGGCACTTGGCAACAGTGACATTGGTAGAGTATAGTGAGGGAAAAAGGAGAGTTGGCAACAGTGACATTGGTAGAGTATAGTGAGGGAAAAAGGAGAGTTGGCAACAGTGACATTGGTAGAGTATAGTGAGGGAAAAAGGAGAGTTGGCAACAGTGACATTGGTAGAGTATAGTGAGGGAAAAAGGAGAGTTGGCAACAGTGACATTGGTAGAGTATAGTGAGGGAAAAAGGAGAGTTGGCAACAGTGAGATTGGTAGAGTATAGTGAGGGAAAAAGGAGAGTTGGCAACATTGAGATTGGTAGAGTATAGTGAGGGAAAAAGGAGAGTTGGCAACATTGAGATTGGTAGAGTATAGTGAGGGAAAAGGAGAGTTGGCAGTGAGATTGGTGGAGTATAGTGAGGGAAAAAAGAGAGTTGGCTGTGACATTGGTAGAGTATAGTGAGGAAAAAAGGAGAGTTGGCAACAGTGAGATTGGTAGAGTATTGTAAGGGAAAAGAAGTTGATAGTGACATTGATACAGTGACCTTGTTGAAGTACAGTGAAGGAAAATTCCAATTGTACGACAGTGACAGTAGTAAAGTGGAGGAAAAGCTCGGGTGACGGCAGTGATATTTTTAAAGCACTGTCAAGGAAAAGAATGCCTATCGACAGTGACACTATAATGAACGGTGACACTGGGAAAGTAGAGTGGATGATAAGAAGAACAGTTAACGACAGCAACATTGATAGGGTACAGTGATGATAGTGAAATGAATAGGTAAATAGTTACATTGTGAAGATAAGAGAATAGTCGACGGTGACAATATGCAGTGAAGAAAAAGAACAGCTGATAAGATGAGCACTGTTAGTGAAGGAAAAACAGTGAAAATCATCACAAAAACAGCGATGGAAAAGAATTGTTGGCTGCAGTGAAATTATTGGGATAAAGTGAAGAAGAATTTGGCGACACTGAGACAAAACAGTTAATCAGCTGTGGTCACAGTGATGAAAATGTAGAATAAAAAGCACAGTGACGGAAAGGGGAAGTTGTTGATAGTGACGTTAGTAGAGAAGTTGGTGAAGTTCAGTAAAGGAGAGGAGTGGCAGGGGCATATGGTGAGATATTGTAAAAGGTGACATCCATATGGCACAGTGACGAAAGTGTAGGAAAATGACGGTTGTGACATTGAATATGACGGAGGATACTGTTGAAATACAGTGGCATTGTTGGGCTACGGTGAAAACAGTGGAGAAAATCAACGGAAAACGACAGTGAGACCTACAGTCCTGAGGTACAGTGAATGACACGAACGCTACGTACATTACAGAAATACAGTGAAATCAAAGATCGCGTCACTAATTAGAACCAAGATCAGCTGACAACAGTGATAACCTTGACATAGGAGAAGTAAGCAGCAATAGATAAGATTTAAGATAAAAATTACGGCGTCGGTTGCATAAACTTCACAAGGCACGGAAAGTGAAGAGGACCAGAGAATGGTAGAAAATACGGGAGGAGGCGAAGGAAAAGAGGGGAGGAGGCAAAGGAAAAGAGGGGAGGAGGCAAAGGAAAAGAGGGGAGGGGGGGCAGAGGAGGTGGAAACAGCTTTCAACATTCAACCATTGCTCAAGAAACGAATCGATTTTCAACGGTAGGCTCAGGAGGTAAAGAGGAGTTAGAGAAAGAAATAGAGATAGAGAGGTCAACATAATTCACCTAAAAACAGTGCAGGAGAGGCAGGCGGACGAAAGAAACACATATAACAGAGTGGAAGACGGAGAAGAGACAGCACGAAGGCAGCAAATGGTGACAAAAAAAAGAGGTATGAACTAAAAGAAAAACATTTTAAAAAATCCATCAGGATGGGATATTCACACACAAAAATAAAAAACAAAAACAAATAGAGCACCAAGACAGTAGCAGAATAAATCACCAAGGAGGTAGACTTAGAAGGAGAAGAGAATGAGGTCAAGATAAAACATACCCCAGGAAAGGATGGCGAAAGAAAAGGCCACGTCAAAAGAAAGCTGGGATTTTGTCAGAAAAAACAGCATCGGGTAATAAATTGGGGCACAACTGAGCTTAAGACAAATAAGGGTAAAATTGACCCTAAAACAGCATTACATGGGGATAAAATTGGGCCAAAATAGCTTCATGTAATAGACAAAAACTAAACTGAGTTAAGGAATAGAACCAAGTAAAACATAAGGGCAATATTCAGGCCGAAAACAGTACCC
>NW_028234425.1:24721067-24723567 GCF_977035675.1 Penaeus japonicus | reverse complement strand
CACCCCTCAAATCTTATCTATCGACTGATCTTTATTCGTATACTTATCCATCTGTTTATCTATCCCACCTATTTATCTATCGACTGATCTTTATTCGTACACTTATTCCTCCGTTTATCTATCCCGTCATTCGTACCAAGAATGGCCGATCCTTACTAACCCCTTTCCCCTTGACCTTCCCCTCGAACACCCCTCGCCATAACCGCCCTCAGACTCATCTCCCATTCGCGAATCTACTCCTAGTCGTGATGGGGACCACCACCCCCGACCACCACCCCTCCCGCGCCCACACCCCCCCGCCATTGAATACTGCGGATTTGATGTTTGAGATGAAACCTCACCTTGTGCATGTGATGTTTGAGACCTGTGAACCCATTAATGGGTTTACCCCCAACCCCTCAAAAACCCCCATTAGCCCTCCACCCCCTCTCCCACAAACATCAATCTCACCAACCCTCCACCTTTACCCTCCCCCTCACCCCCTCCACCCCAACCCCCCCCCCCCCCCCCCCCCACCCAACCCCCCCACATATCATATATCTTCTACCCCACCCAACCCCGCTATGACCTCATCAATCTCCATTTACCCCTAATATTCCCCAGTCCCTACCACCCCCACCCACCCAACACACCCACACCCCTGAACACCCACCCACTCTAAACCATAACCCCCTGCCCTCGCTCAGCCCTCCCCTTCCTCCTTCCCCCTTCCTTTCCCCTCCCCTCCCCTCTCCTCTCCCTAAAGTATTGACCACCTCGACACTTGATGGCTCTCGCTTGCTAGCTCATACGACTGACTTAGCTAGTTTGCTGGCTTGCTTGCGTGCTTGCTGGCTGGCTGGCTGGCTTGCGTGCTTGCTTGTCGCGCCGACCAAGACCTGGAGTCTAGATGCAAAGTTGCCCTCCGGGAAATTCTAGTGTTCTGACGTCCGCGTGTAAAAGAAGACGAAGGAGAAGGAGAAGAATGAGGAGATGGAGGAGACTGGGCGGCACTAGGAGAAGGAGGAGGAGGAGGAGGAGGAGGAGGAGGAGGAGGAGGAGGAGGAGGAGGAGGAGGAGGAGGAGGAGGAGGAGGAGGAGGAGGAGGAGGAGAAGAAGAAGAAAAAGAAGAAGAAGAAGGAGGAGGAGGAGGCGGTGGAGGAGGAAAAGAAGAAGAAGAAGAAGAAGAAGAAGAAGAAGGAGAAGAAGATTAAAAAGAAGAAGGAGAAAGAGAAGGAGAAGAAGGAGGAGATGGTAGAAAAGGAGAAGAAAAATGAGCTAAAGCCAAAGAGACACAACACCAAACCGAACTAGAAAAAAAGATGAAGCTATCAAAAAGAAAAAAAAAGTGGGAAAAAAGAAGAGCAAACCAAAAACAAACAGGAAAACACAAGGAAAGAACAAGAAAAAAAAGGATACTGTAAAAAAAAATATATAGAAAAAGAAACGAAACACATAAAACAATGATAGCGTTTTTATCCTTTCGACGAGATAACTTCTTTTCTCGTTAATATTTTTTTTCCTTCCGTGAACTAAATACGAGAAAACGAAAAAAAGGAAACACGAGTCCCTCTCCCCTACTTCCCCTTTCAACCAACCAAACCATCTGCTTCTCATACTTAAAAACGAATCTATGTTCTTCCTTAAAACCGAATTCGCTTCCCTTCCTTAAAAATGAATTTACCTTTTCCTTAAAAACGAATTCGCTTTCCCTAACTTAAAAACGAATTCGCTTTCCCTTCCTCAAAAACGAGTTCACCTTTTTCTTAAAAACGATTTCGCTTCTCTTACTTAAAAACGAATTTGTTTTCTTCCTTAAAAAAACAAATTCGCTTTTCTTCCTTAAGACCGATCCATCTCTCTTCCTCAAAAAACTAATTCACTTCTTTCTTAAATACGAATTCGCTTTTCTTCCTTAAAAACGAATTCACTCCTCATTCTTAAAAAACGAAATTAAAAAAAAAGAGGCGAGAACATCTGAGAATCCTGCTAAACGGAGCAGTATATCCTCAAGTTCCAGGAACAAGAAACTCCTGCATCCCCCCCCCCCCCCCCCGTGTTGTCCCAGCTGCAACAACAGCTGATGATCAATATCCTCGGTCTTACCTCCCTGGGAAGCGCTACGACACACCGAACCTGTGCACGATAGGCCTACATGCTCGCTCAACCTGTACGGGATAGGCCTGCAAACACACTCCAAAACCGTACGGAATAGGTCTATATATACAAACATGTGTCAGATGGAACAATATATAAACAAAAGCTGTGAGGGTAGGCCTACATACACCAGCACCAAACCAGTGCAAAATAGACCAACGCATACACACTAACCTTTGCGAAATAGGCCTATACACGCGCCAGCTGTCTGAACAAGTCAATTTGGGATAATGGGAGAGCCATTTTGGTTTCGATCGGGATGGGGAAAATATTATCAAATGTGGACTTTTTTCATTAAGATGCATGTTTTTGCATGATTCTGTTGTAACTACCGCGTTTTTTCGATCTAAATCTCATGCCAATA
>NW_028234425.1:24703062-24705562 GCF_977035675.1 Penaeus japonicus | reverse complement strand
CCGAACTAAAGATATGATGTATATTATGTGTGTGAAACTAAGTACACCGTTACTACTACTACTTCTAATAATGATAATAATAATAATAATGATGATGATAATAATAATGATAATAATACTCTTAATACTACTAATATTTATGATAACAGTAAGAACATGGAGATAATAGCAATGCAAATGATAACGCTAATAGTGATAATGCTAGTAATAGTAATAATGACAATTATGAAAATAACATTGTTGATGATAATGATGATTAATGTAATAATGATAATGCTAATACTAATGACAGTGATGATAAGAATAATGATAATAATAATAATGATAATGATAAGGATAATAATAAGGATGAAACTATCATTGATAATGATAACAACACCGATGATGATAATAATGAAAATGATGGTGATAATAATAATGATAATAATAGCAATGCTAATGAAAATAAAGATAAAGATAACAATGATAATAACAATGACAATAATAGTAAAAGTGATCATGATAATAAAAACAAAAACAAATATGAATGACAGTAAAAAGATAGTAATGATGTTATTGATAAAAAACAGCCAATATAACAAAAATAATAACGATAACGAAAGTAATAGGAATAAGAATAATCATAACAGCAAATGATATTCATGATGATGATAATAATATTTAATAATAATTACAATCAGGAAAATTAAGATAATAGTATAAATATAAGTATGATAATGATAATGAATGGTTAATGAGACAACAATGGTGATAAAGTAATAATGATAACAACATTAACAATGATGATGGTAAAAATAATAACTATAATGATAAAAGTGATAATGATAATGACAAGAAGATGATGATATTAACAACGGCAATAATGATGATGATGATAAGGAAAATAGTAGTGGTAATTATGATGATAATGATAATAGTGATAATATTGATTATAATAATACTGATAATAGTGATAATATTGATTATAATAATATTGATAATAGTAATGATAATGATAGTAATGACAATGTTGATTACTATATTAATAGATGATAACAGTAATAATGATAGTAATTATGTGATAATGATAATAATAACAGTGATAGTGATGGTTATGGTAATGATGAAATAAATGATCATTTTTACAATGAAAATAATAACAGTAACAATAATAATAATGATAATAGTAATGATGATAATAACAAAAATGATAAAAATAATCGTACTGATAACAATAGTAAATATGATAATGACGGCAGTAATACTGATGATAATGATAGTAATAATATAGAAACATTTAAAATCATAATAATAACAACAACAATAATAATGATAATGATAATAATAACAACAATAATAGTTAATATGATAATGATAACGACGATATGGATAATGATAAGAATAAGAATAGTGAGGATCATAATGATAATAATTATAGTAATTATAATGATAATTATATTGATGATGATGATAATAATCATTATCAACATGACAATGATGAAAATCGAAGTGATTAAAACAGTGATTACGACAATGATAGTTATGATTAAGTAATAATGATAAAGATAATTATTTTAATGATAAAACATAGCGAAAATAAATGATCACAGTAACAATTATTATACTAATAATGGTGATGATGTTATTAAGGATATTCAGCATAACGATAATAGTAATAATTATAATATTATGCATGGGATGGTAATAATGATATATACCATAAAATGATAACAACAACACTTGTATTGGAATGAATTAAGAATTGAAATGTTTTTTATATATTTAATTTTGAAATATTCCACTCGTGATAACTCCATAATCATTTGATTTATATATACCTTTAAGGGTATGTTTTCCTGAGGGATGTTGTATATAAAGTAGGTTTTGATATAAACAATCCAGAGAAGACAAGTTTTCCTCATTTAAAGTATTCAGTAAGGTATATATTTATTAGTATAGTATAATTCAAACTACTTTGTCACTAAATTTTAAAAATGGGCACGTAATCACTAATAGAATCCAGTGACGTCATAGCCAGGAATTCTCTAATATTTGAAGATAAATTCGTTTCTTTCTCATTTCATTCCTAACATCAATTAGTTCATAAACCAAACACACAACCTTATAATTGTCTTCTCTACCGAATTAAGAAGAATAACGAGTGTTCTTGAAATATTTAAGAACAGAGTGACCTGACGCACGTGTTTTTGGGTATGTCTTCCATTATTACTACTATTATTATTATTTTGGCTTCTCTTTTGTAGTCCTGAGGATATGTGTGGTGATTATCTCATAGACCATCGGGTTTTCAAAGTAGAAATAAGGGAAGGGATATACTCTCCTAATGTTTCTAGAATTTGGTGAAGAAAAGTCATGGGAATTTCTCGTGTTGTATTTATGACAATGTCTTCACCATATGTATATATTATTTTTAAATTCTAGTGAATAGAATGCTTACAAGCAACTAAACTTAACGTATGGCTAATAATCTGGTCTGTAATGTATCCTTAGAGTTAAGACA
>NW_028234425.1:24688062-24698062 GCF_977035675.1 Penaeus japonicus | reverse complement strand
CCAGGAATGGCAGCCCCTCTGATCAGCATGGCTGTTGTGGCCAGAACAATTGCCCAGCTGTGGAACAAGCCACTAGTCGCTGTCAATCACTGCGTTGGGCATATCGAGATGGGCAGGCTAGTCACGGGGGCTGAGAATCCCACAGTGTTGTATGTGAGTGGAGGTAATACACAGATTATTGCGTACCTGGGTCAGAGGTACAGGATATTTGGCGAAACGATTGACATGGCAGTCGGCAACTGCCTGGATAGGTTTGCGAGGATTTTGAAGTTGTCCAACGCCCCAAGCCCAGGCTACAATATTGAACAGATGGCCAAGAAAGGGAAAAAGTACCTTCCACTACCTTACTGCGTGAAAGGCATGGATGTCTCCTTATCTGGCATTCTCTCCTACTTAGAGGAAAGAGTGGATAAACTTCTCAAAACGGGTCAGTACACCAAGGCGGACCTCTGCTTCTCGTTGCAAGAGACAGTGTTTGCAATGCTGGTGGAGACCACGGAGCGGGCCATGGCACACTGCGGCTCACAGGAGGTCCTCATCTGCGGGGGTGTTGGCTGTAACGAGCGTCTGCAGCAGATGATGGAGAAGATGTGTGAGGAGCGAGGGGCCAAACTCTTTGCAACAAATGAAAGCTTCTGCATCGACAACGGAGCCATGATCGCCCAGGCTGGGTACTGCATGTTCAAGTCTGGTATTACTGCCACGTTAGATGACACTTGGGTTACTCAGAGATTTAGAACGGACGATGTACCTGTTGCTTGGAGAGACTGAATCAGGATGGATTCTTTTCTAATTATATTTAATAATTCAAATGCCTTTGTGATAACATTTGGAATAGAATAAGAAGGTTTTTTTGGGGTGGCGAGGGAGGGAGGGAGATAGGGAAGTTTTCAGTGAATTATTTTGAACACTTGTAAAACAATTAAAAGTGATATTGAAAAAATGTGTTTTATTTATAAATCTCCAGCAACTTACAGTTTCCATATATTCTTTATAAGATGTGAATAAAAAAAAAATCTCAAATATTGATACTCTTTATGAACTATCAAATGAAATACAAGAGAAAGGAAACCTCACCAATAGATGTTAAAGACCTTTGAAACCCACTCAAAGGTTCATAAAGGTTTGAATTAAGATGCCTGTGGTGTTCATAGTGAAGTGAAGGGTAAAATCACTGATGCTAAGCTAAAAAGCATTAAGCCAGAAGATGGAAGTAGAAACAGAAAAATAAATGAAGGGAAGATTATAAGAGATGTTGACATACAGAATTACTATTTCTAATGAATTAATTTTCATTAAATGAACTGTTACTTTTATGATACATTTTCATCATCAGCTTTGTCATGATTAGTTCAATTATATGCTAGCTGTTTGTTATAGGGATTTTTAACTTGATCTGCTATTAGAGAGTTTGGCATCAATAAAGTACATTTACCCAGATTTTGATGTTGGGAATAGCAGGATATTATTACACTAGTTTTCTGTTATCTTTTTAAATCAATGAAAAATCAACTGTGTTGCTGATGTGTTTTATTTTTAAAGGTATATATATTTATCATTACTTTTAGCTGGTGAGACCAGAAGCTGAATAACTCATATTATTATATTAACTCTTCCAGGATGTGCAGGCTGGAGGTGGGCATCTTAAATTCTGTGTTTTCTATTTTTGGCTTTATATTTCCATTTGGGTTTGCTTCTTAGCAAATAACAATGAAAGAACAACAATAAAAATCAATGGTATATCTAGGTGTCTATCACAGGGGGGGGAGGGTCTAGCTGTGAGCAAGTCCTCACTGCTTAGCGATTGGGGCTTTGGATTTAGTTTATATAAATTGGATTTAGTTTGCATAAACTAATTTGTCAGGTGGGAAGGGGACATGTGCCAATGATACAATACCAGCCACTAACAATATACTTGTTTACCAGATACCTTGTAATTTCATATAGCAGTCATCTCTTGTATTTAACAGGAGAGACATAAATTTCTTAATCTTTAGCATTTATCAAAACCTACTATTAGTAATATAATCAGGGATTAGGATGATCTGATTCTTGATATAGAAATAGTTGCCTTGATATGTTATACTGACATCATTGTTGTCATGATATTAAACAAGGGATAAATAGTTTGAAGGTTAATCATCTTACAAGGTTTGGACGTTTTTCACTCACCTTCGAGACATAACAATAATCTTAGAAATCAGAAGCCTGGACAGTATAAACCAATATGGCCATATGACTCCCAGCCTTTTCTCTGACAAGGAAGGATTCCTTTTGTTTAGTCAAGCTTTTCTGATGACCTTGGGTATTTCAATTTAATAAACTAATTTTATCAACTAACAACAAACGTTTTACCAGTTTTGTTGAAAAATTGAAAGACATATAACTAGGTATTCATCTACATAAACAGTAAAATTATAAAGAAAAGTAAGAAAACATTTTATGCTGGAGTTTCTTGAAATCCAGAACTTAGAACGAACCCTCAGCTTAGATCCCCAGGGGCCTGAGAACCACTAGCTTGGATCCACTGGTATAGAATAAATAGGGTGACTGGTCCTCAGTGACAAGTGAACACAAGGAGTAACTTTACTGTAAAGCTGTTTTTGCTGATTATTCCCAATACAGAACTGCTGTAGCTCATTGTTTATTGGTTGTAGCTATTCTTACTTCTTTTTTTCTGGCCCTTTCTCTGTATTAAGTTTTAAACAGGTATTATTTTAAGTGATGTAAGAGCAAGGTCACTGTCATAGTACTTCTTTGCTATCACCATATGCTTTACATTAATTTTGATTAAATATTATTAGTTCCATAAATCTGCACATTAGTTTACTTGAAGTTAAAATATTATGTAATATTCATACTAAAGGTTCTCTATTTTGTTTGAGATGTTCTTCATAACAAAGCAACTTTATTTTTTATGTATAAAGTAAGTAAGGTTAATCAGTCTGTGATTATCTTTACACTACTGAAACCCATGACTTTAAAATGAACCGATAAACCAACCTAATGATTTTATACTTTTTCAGAATTAAATCCATATCGATTTAAACATTTTCCAATATTTCTCGCTTGAAAACTGTACTGAATACTTAATAAGTATTTCAGTGCAGTCTCAGTGTAAAAAAAAAAAGGCCAAAAGGATAATAACGGTCACCATTAGGGATGCCCGTTACCTGAGATTATGGGTGACAAATGTTATTTTGCTGATTGCTTGTTTTTTAATGCTTACTATAGTTTTTTTCAAATCTCTCATGTATGCATGTATTATTTGATTTATGGTACGCAGGTCAAAAGACAGCAAAAGTTGTTTTATTAGCTTTTTTTAAATTTCTTTATTTTTACTATTCCTTTTTTTCTGCACACATGAAGCTCTGTACTTTTCAATTCTTTAAGGATTGAATGTAAACCAACAGAAGGAGTGTTGTTTTGTAATATAATAGATATCACTCATGGTTTACACTAAAAGAGAGGAAACAGGTGTAATTGTCTAAAGAAATAAGGTTATGAATCTTGAAGCAAGTTTTTTGAATGAGAAATGAGAGCCTAGTAGAACACTTAGTAGAACACTGATTTTTTATCAATATGTACAGTTATCACCTACTGAAAAATATGACAAGTTAGAAATGGGAAACCGACTGAAAAATTGTACTGGATGATGTTGTACTGTGTTTGTTTATAAACTGCTGCATGAGGACGCATAGAGCAGTAAACTGGTAGGCCAGAAACAATGGTGGACAGATTTGAAATTACATCACACAGAAACAAGATGTGTTGTCAACAAAGTAAAAAGGCACTGATCGCTATTCTGACGTAACGAAAAACGTATTGAGATCGAAATCTCTCACACAACTATAACAAAATTTCAATACCACATCATGAATCTGGATGACAATTTGTAAAGCAGGCTTTGTAGTGAAAATGTCTTGTTTGGGGGTTAAAAGAGGACTAGAAAATATGAGGGTTTTATTGAAAATTGAAGTGGGAAATGCCGTTTACTTAAACTGACATACTCCTCGACAGTTATTTGGTCAACATAAAGATATAAAACTGTTAAACAGGTTTAATAGCATTGCAGATCATCTGATACAAAGTGTTTGAGCTACAGTTTTCTTGCTCAAGCAAAACCAAAGTAGATGCAACACTATGAGGAGAGAAGTACACAAAATAAAATGACAGACAATCAACTTTACCAAATTTAGCTACAATGAGGTAATAACGTTGAAAAGAATAAAATGATAATCACTCATGTCTCTCTGACATAATAATCTCCTCAATTAATATATATCAAAAGATACAATGCTTTTAAAGTATGCCTTTTCTGCCTACATGATGAGCCCTTACTCTGAGCTTATGGTATATCTATAATAACATCAGTAAACCACATGATTAGATCAATACATATGCTATCTCAAAGAGATCAATGCATAACAAGGAGAAAATAACCTCTACTCTCTCAGGTCTACACTTAATTAACGAGTGTGATAAAATAAGGAATAAATAAAGAATCCTTGCATTCTAGCAAAAAGAATTTCCATAAAATATTCTGGTTATAGAATTGGAGTAATATTTATTTATTTTTCTCTCTCTCTCCGAGTCTTTTCACTGTATGCAATTCACATTCTCTATAAACACCTCTTTGGAGCTCTCATCTCTTTTCTACTTCTCCTCGCACCACTCGTTCTCCTTGCGCACCTGTTCCTCTTCGGAGGGCGTGAAGTCATTCTTAATATTGAAGGTCTTGCGGATCTCATCGGGCGTCTTCCCCTTGATCATGTTGGCAACTGTCTTGCACGTTACGTCTAACAGTCCCTTGATGTCGAGGTAATTTGCAGCCAAGATCAGCTCGAACAGCGTACCTTGGTCAACCTGGCAAGAGAAAGGGAGAGTTAGAGGGAGGAGGACTCTTATCTATCTATCCCCTTATTTCTTATCTCACATGACTTCTGGGCTTTTACTGTTAATTCTTCAAATACGAACAGAGCGAAAGGTATGGGTACGTGGAAAGAAAGAGGCTGTGTGTAAGTAAAGGGGCAGAGAACGAATGGGAAACAAACAAGGGGAGTACCTTCAGGAAATCTGCGTCCCAGGAAGAGATGTCGTCTGTTCGCTTTTCCTTGTTGTCGTCATCGTCGGGGAGGGGAGGGTCGTCCTTGTGGTATGTGCACCACTGAATCACCTTCTTTAGGATGGCAGCATTTACATTGGGCAGTGGCACGACTTCCTCTTCATCCTCATCCATTCCTGAGGAAAAATAAATAAGTAATGAAATCAAAGCACAATTATGTGAATAAAATGATGACCCATTCAGAAATCCAGGCCATAATAATTCATTTTTTTTATTACTCCTTTGCTTTTGTAGGAAAAATCTACCTGTGTGCATATCAACTAAAAATAATTCAACCAAGTTTTAAAAGAAGGTAAACAGTTATCTGTGTTCTAAATTCAATGCATCAAACCTTCTGAGTATTGTGATAATCACTGAATCACTAGTCACTGAATCAATGGGCTTTTTTCTGTTGCCTGTTGCAGTGCACTAGACACTGGTACAGCTCTTGATCTCCTGCACTAGACATCTTACAATGTTAACCCTTTCCCAACGGGGCACTCGCTATGCGAAGACCCCTATGCCGGGCGATTGCAATATTGCATTGAAATCGTCACACTGGCATGACGCCCCGGCATCGGGAGTTTGGCTGTGTCACACGAGTGTGACGCACCGTCGTCATAGGGTTAAGTGTCTACTTGCATATAAACTGCATAACTTCAATTGCCAAGTAGTTTATTGACACACGTTCTACAAACCTGGCAACACCAGATTGCAACACGTGCAAGCCATGATATTAGTGGTTATGTGCCCAGTTGGTATGTATGTTTCACCATACATACATATTGTATACAGTTCCATTTGTATATATAAATTTGATAATTAGATATATCTCATGGGTTCTTTAATCTCATATACCCACATGCGACTGATTAACCCTCTCTGGACGGGTGGTACAGTACTGTACCGCTCATTCATAAGCCCAGTGGCCGGGCAGCACAGTATTGTGCCAGCCATTTAATTGATTTAGGCCTTAGCGTTCGAAAGCCCCGGCATTGTGACATTCAAGGCTAGAATGCCCCCGTCGTGAGTGGGTTAAGTACAAAGGCAGGTCCATTCCCCTAGAATGGAACCAGAGCTTCAATTCCGGGGCAGGTCCATTCCCCAGAATGGAACCAAAGTTTCAATTCCAGGGCAGCTCAGTACACCAGCAGAATAGGACAGATACAGACCACTATAGAGGCAAGGTTTGTTATGACATTGGAGTGAGAAAGAGGATCCATACTATGTTCTCTGAGTGTGGAGTGTCTCTTTGTCAGTATACCTGCTGTGAGCACTCAAATTTGTTGTTTTGCTTCATCTTCCACTTGGAGAATTCTTTGGGGGGCAAACTGTCTCTGCATCTCAGACTCCAGTGATCTCATCTGTAGTGTAGCTAATTTTGTAAGACAAGCACCAAGCAATGTAATTGGGGCATTGAAAGCTTTTCTCATGCTATACGTACCAATGCAGAGTGGCTAAAAATGTTTTTTATCAAAACTGATGAATAATTCCCCATAAAAAAGTATCATATTCTAATAAAATACCCATATATCACATCAAATTTTATGTGGCCACACACTCACTAAGGGGATGAATGATGGCAGAATATTCATCACAGTAGAGGCCGGATGGGGGCGAGGGGATTATTAACCCGATACCGCTGGCTGCTGGCCACAGACGGTGATTGTGCAAAGTGCATAGCGCTGGGTGCCGGCATGTATAATTGATTTAGGCCTATGCGTTCGAGAGCCCCGGCATTGCAGCCATGCACAGCCGGAACTGCGCCAGCGTGAATGGGTTAATAATTTTTCCTTACCTATATCAAATTGCAGGCAAAACAGTTAATACCTCGCCCTCTCCCTCCATCCCTCTAAAAGGAAGGGGGGGAGGGGATTACTTTTTGGTCATCTGAGTCATATTACTGCATATCTCATAAATTTAGTCATTGCTGATGTATTTAACAGTTTGTTATATTGAAATTAACCCGTTCCCGACGGGGCCAATCCGGCTTAAATAGACCAAAATTCCGGGACTCTTGAACGCATAAGCCTAATGCGTCGGGATTCTCGGCCGCACTGGCCGCGAGCCAGCGCTGCGCGCTGGCTCCTCCCACGCCCCGGGCTGGACAAAGTAACGCGTCCCCGTCATGTAGCCCAAAAACCACTAGACGTGTTATCTTGTCATCCGTCGTTAACGGGTTAATGAGGTTACTGCTGGCAAGCCCGAATGTGGCTTGGAACAACTTGATGAAAAGGTGATGGGCTTGTCATACGACACTGGCCTAGGTTAAACACAATACCTGAGAGATGGCCAGGTACCTACAAGTGTTGCAAACACCCAGAGTTATTGGGTTGACTCCAACATTTGAATAATAAGCAACACTGTCCTACAACATCGGTCATGTTGAAATGCATTTCAACTACTGGAATAAAACTACAGTGAGAGAACTCTTATCCTAGAATGAAAAGAATGCAATCAGCTGAAAATAGCAACAAAACACTTTTGTATAAGATACTTGATATTACTGAAGTGCAAATAGCAATACATCCCAATTTCTAGTAGGTATTATTATCCATCTCTCTGATACTGGCAGGGAAGAGCATTTTCTATAATTTGCTACCATAAACCCCTTCATGGGCAGACTAAAGTTATCCCAGCAACACTCACAAATGTAAATATTTTTCTTGTAGATCTATGTTTTAAGAAATGATTTTCTGCCTTCTAAAAAAAAGTCTGTAATGATAAAGAAAGACAAGTATATCTATCACGTGTGGATTAAGTGTTGGCTACTGGATGCGAATATTATATTGTGTGACCCGTATGCATGGAGTTAAAGGAAAAGTAAATCTCAATAAGGTAAATTAATCAATAAAATAAAACAATAAATAATAATAATAATAAAAAAAGTAAACAAGTCTCCAAAAGACTCACCTAAATCTTCCAACATGGTCTTGATGGTGACACTCTGTTTAGCGATTTCGACGTCCACCTCAAAGGTGTCGCCATCACTGCTCTGGAGCTTAATACTGGGCATCTGTAAGGAAGAGATTTTTGCCATTAGACAGTACAAATTGGAATGATATTCAAGATAAAAATAAAAACAAATACTCAAGGAGGAATAGAAATTAAGGGACTTTGCTAAACACACGAGTTAACATGAGAGAAGGAAAAAGGGAGGGAAGGGGAGAGGGAAAGAGGGAGAAAGAGAGGAAGAGGGAGGGAAAAAGAGAGGTAGAGGAAGAAGTAGATGGGGAGGGAGGGAGGGAAGGAGGGAGAGAGGGAGAGGGAGAGGGAGGGAGGGAGAGGGAGAGGGAGAGGGAGAGGGAGGGAGAGAGAAAGGGAGAGGAGGAGGGAGAGAGAGAAAGGGAGAGGGGGAGGGGGAGGAAGTGAGAGTGAGAGTGAGAGTGAGAGTGAGAGTGAGAGTGAGAGTGATAGAGAGAGATAGATAGATTGAGATAGAGATAGATAGATAGAGAGAAAGAGATGAACGATGAGATGAACAATTTAAATTGAGTAAAACAATCAAGAATAATAGGAGGCCTATAATTGTCTCATCAACTCTTCTGGACTTGAAGCACCTTTGGCAAAGTCCCTCACTTACCTTGCAATCCACTGTGCACCTCAGGCATTGGAGAGATGCCAGTAATACAATCCTAACCATGAATGGGGGTCTGGGGCAAAAAGCAGAGACCATAGCCCAGATACTTCACTTAAGATTTGAAAATAGTAAAGCAAATCTTACTGGCTGTCATATGGATACTTATCAAATGTAAGAATTGATATAAATCTAGACAAAAATGGAATTTTGATTGTATCCCAGACAGAGAGAAAAATGGCTTAAAAGTTCAGTTTTGGGATACAAGGGAATGCATTAGACTTGACAGAATCTTTTCTTTGCAGAAGGACATGTTGTTTATGGAATGTGGATTACACAAAACTAAATACTAGGGTAAAATACAATGGGCATTGCAAAGAGTTTGTAATTCAATGAAAATTATGATTTTCTTACATAAATCTTTTCATCTGTTACCCCCAAAATTCAATGATCATATTAAGAATGAAAAAAATCCAGATATACTATGAAAATATCAGACAAAATAATTTGTGAAAAAAAAAAGATGGCAACCAAGGGCATGGTCCATACTTCACTGATCTAATATAATCTTGTACTGACTGTATACGCTCAACACAAGCTCTTCCCTTGCACAACTAAGAAGACCACATATCTTGCCAAAAAAAATTATTGTTTCTGCGGTAACAGGACAGAGCTTAGTAACATCACAATTATACTGGCCAATCAACACCAGTTTACAGTCAGTGATGACTGCTTCAAATATAACATGCATGATTTTACAAAACAATTTATTTTGATTTAATCTAAAAGCACAAGCTACAGGAGTTCACTGCCCCTTATCCACATACCTTGAACATAATTTACAAGATCATAGTCCATAGAATACTTGTATAAAAAAAAAAAAAAAAGAGGGGAAGAAATTTTAGTTTGTCAAATCCATAAAAATAACAAAACTAGGAAAAAAATAAATAAATAAAATAAATAAAACAATAACTAACTTAATGTTCTTGCCTCATCTTAGCTTCTCCATAATCAACATCAAAATACATTATTAAAAAATATACCTAAACCTTTTCTAACTTGGTGTACAAAAAGATCTACTTACTTATTCAACTATCTACTCACTCACTCAACCATAATCACAATCCTCGCAACTCTCAAGGACAGGATATCCTTCCTGTGTACCCTCTTACCATTCCTTTCTTGGAACTACCATCAATATTCGTCAAATTCTCCGTTGCTAACCTAACACAGTACAAAAAATTGAAAGAACGAATATCACGAGAGATGTCGTCGAGTTTACCGTTCTTATATGTCTTATGGATATTGAATGTTAGCTT
>NW_028234425.1:24645562-24650562 GCF_977035675.1 Penaeus japonicus | reverse complement strand
GGGATAGTGATGGCACTGATGATGATTGTGATGATGATAGTATGGTGATGAAAGGGGGATATAGTGATGGCACTGATGATGACTGTGACGATGATAGTATGGTGAAGATGAAAGGGGGATATAGTGATGGCACTGATGATGATTGTGATGATGATAGTATGGTGAAGATGAAAGGGGGATATAGTGATGGCACTGATGATGATTGTGATGATGATAGTATGGTGAAGATGAAAGGGGGATATAGTGATGGCACTGATGATGATTGTGATGATGATAGTATGGTGAAGATGAAAGGGGGTATAGTGATTGCACTGATGATGATTGTGATGATAGTATGGTGAAGATGAAAGGGGGATATAGTGATGGCACTGATGATGATTGTGATGATGATAGTATGGTGAAGATGAAAGGGGGATATAGTGATGGCACTGATGATGATTGTGATGATGATAGTATGGTGAAGATGAAAGGGGGATATAGTGATGGCACTGATGATGATTGTGATGATAATAGTATGGTGAAGATGAAAGGGGGATATAGTGATTGCACTGATGATGATTGTGATGATGATAGTATGGTGAAGATGAAAGGGGGATATAGTGATGGCACTGATGATTGTGATGATGATAGTATGGTGAAGATGAAAGGGAGATATAGTGATGGCACTGATGATGATTGTGATGATAGTATGGTGAAGATGAAAGGGGGATATAGTGATGGCACTGCCAGATGATTGTGATGCTGTTAGTATGGTGAAGATGAAAGGGAGATATAGTGATGGTACTGATGATGATTGTGATGATGATAGTATGGTGAAGATGAAAGGGGGATATAGTGATGGCACTGATGATGATTGTGATGATGATAGTATGGTGAAGATGAAAGGAGGATATAGTGATGGCACTGATGATGATTGTGATGATGATAGTATGGTGATGAAAGGGGGATATAGTGATGGCACTGATGATGATTGTGATGATGATAGTATGGTGAAGATGAAAGGGGGGTATAGTGATGGCACTGATGATGATTGTGATGATGATAGTATGGTGAAGATGAAAGGAGGATATAGTGATGGTACTGATGATGATTGTGATGATGATAGTATGGTGAAGATGAAAGGGGGGTATAGTGATGGCACTGATGATGATTGTGATGATGATAGTATGGTGATGAAAGGGGGATATAGTGATGGCACTGATGATGATTGTGATGATGATAGTATGGTGAAGATGAAAGGAGGATATAGTGATGGTACTGATGATGATTGTGATGATGATAGTATGGTGAAGATGAAAGGGGGGTATAGTGATGGCACTGATGATGATTGTGATGATGATAGTATGGTGATGAAAGGGGGATATAGTGATGGCACTGATGATGATTGTGATGATGATAGTATGGTGAAGATGAAAAGAGGATATAGTGATGGCACTGATGATGATGTGATGATGATAGTATGGTGAAGATGAAAGGGGGAATATAGTGATGGTACTGATGAAAACAGTGATGATGATAGTATTGCAATGGCGATGATGTTGGTAGTATGAATGAAAGTGATGGTAGTAATGATAATGACTATAAAAATGGTGATAATAATCATAATGATAACGTAAACAACAACACTGAAAAAAATGATATGAGAATGATCATGATAATGATAGTGATAATGCAAGTGATTCTGATGATGATGACGATAGTAATGATAATGCTGCTAATGATAATAATAATGACTATGATAATGATAAGAACACTGATGATAATAACAATGATATTATAATGTGATAAGAATAACAACACTAATAATGATGATGCTGATAAAAAGACAATAGTAATGATAACAATAGTAATAATTTAAAACTCATAATGATAACAATAATAGTATTCATAAAATAGAAAACTAATGATGATAATGATAGTAATGACATTACTTACGATATTGATAATGCAAATACTATTGACAATAATAAGGGTGCTAGTAATGATAATACTAATGATAATACTAATGATAATACTAATGATAATGATAACGATAATGATAATGCAATATTAAAGATAGTAATGGTAATAACAATAAGGATAATAGCAATAATTATGATGATAGTACTAACAACAATCATAATGATCATAAAAAGGGATAATGATATTAATGATGATAATAATGATGATAAGGATGAAATGATAAAATTAAAATAATGATAACTATAATGATGATAAGGATGATAATACTAATGATAATACTAATGATAATACTAATGATAATACTAATTATAATACTAATGATAATACTAATGATAATACTAATGATAATACTAATGATAATACTAATGATAATACTAGTGATAATACTAATGATAATACTAATGATAATACTAATGATAATACTAATGATAATACTAATGATAATACTAATGATAATACTAATGATAATACTAATGATAATACTAATGATAATACTAATGATAATACTAATGATAATACTAATGATAATACTAATGATAATACTAATGATAATACTAATGATAATACTAATGATAATACTAATGATAATACTAATGATAATACTAATGATAATACTAATGATAATACTAATGATAATACTAATGATAATACTAATGATAATACTAATGATAATACTAATGATAATACTAATGATAATACTAATGATAATACTAATGATAATACTAATGATAATACTAATGATAATACTAATGATAATACTAATGATAATACTAATGATAATACTAATGATAATACTAATGATAATACTAATGATAATACTAATGATAATACTAATGATAATACTAATGATAATACTAATGATAATACTAATGATAATACTAATGATAATACTAATGATAATACTAATGATAATACTAATGATAATACTAATGATAATACTAATGATAATACTAATGATAATACTAATGATAATACTAATGATAATACTAATGATAATACTAATGATAATACTAATGATAATACTAATGATAATACTAATGATAATACTAATGATAATACTAATGATAATACTAATGATAATACTAATGATAATACTAATGATAATACTAATGATAATACTAATGATAATACTAATGATAATACTAATGATAATACTAATGATAATACTAATGATAATACTAATGATAATACTAATGATAATACTAATGATAATACTAATGATAATACTAATGATAATACTAATGATAATACTAATGATAATACTAATGATAATACTAATGATAATACTAATGATAATACTAATGATAATACTAATGATAATACTAATGATAATACTAATGATAATACTAATGATAATACTAATGATAATACTAATGATAATACTAATGATAATACTAATGATAATACTAATGATAATACTAATGATAATACTAATGATAATACTAATGATAATACTAATGATAATACTAATGATAATACTAATGATAATACTAATGATAATACTAATGATAATACTAATGATAATACTAATGATAATACTAATGATAATACTAATGATAATACTAATGATAATACTAATGATAATACTAATGATAATACTAATGATAATACTAATGATAATACTAATGATAATACTAATGATAATACTAATGATAATACTAATGATAATACTAATGATAATACTAATGATAATACTAATGATAATACTAATGATAATACTAATGATAATACTAATGATAATACTAATGATAATACTAATGATAATACTAATGATAATACTAATGATAATACTAATGATAATACTAATGATAATACTAATGATAATACTAATGATAATACTAATGATAATACTAATGATAATACTAATGATAATACTAATGATAATACTAATGATAATACTAATGATAATACTAATGATAATACTAATGATAATACTAATGATAATACTAATGATAATACTAATGATAATACTAATGATAATACTAATGATAATACTAATGATAATACTAATGATAATACTAATGATAATACTAATGATAATACTAATGATAATACTAATGATAATACTAATGATAATACTAATGATAATACTAATGATAATACTAATGATAATACTAATGATAATACTAATGATAATACTAATGATAATACTAATGATAATACTAATGATAATACTAATGATAATACTAATGATAATACTAATAATAATTGTAATAATAATACTAATAATAATACTAATAATAATACTAATGATAATACTAATGATAATACTAATGATAATACTAATGATAATACTAATGTTAATAATGATGATAATACTAATGTTAATAATGATGATAATACTAATGTTAATAATGATGATAATACTAATGATAATACTAATGATAATACTAATGATAATACTAATGATAATACTAATGATAATACTAATGATAATACTAATGATAATACTAATGATAATACTAATGATAATACTAATGATAATACTAATGATAATACTAATGATAATACTAATGATAATACTAATGATAATACTAATGATAATACTAATGATAATACTAATGATAATACTAATGATAATACTAATGATAATACTAATGATAATACTAATGATAATACTAATGATAATACTAATGATAATACTAATGATAATACTAATGATAATACTAATGATAATACTAATGATAATACTAATGATAATACTAATGATAATACTAATGATAATACTAATGATAATACTAATGATAATACTAATGATAATACTAATGATAATGTTAATGCTAAGAATGATTTAAATAGATAAAATAAAACTGATCATGATAATGATGATAGTAATAATGACGATGATGAAGATAATATCGATAATGATAATAATGATGAATATGGCAATGATGGTAGTAATAATGATAGTTATAATAATGATACTACTACTACTGACAATACTAGTAATGATAATCATACTGACAGTAATAATGATGATAATGATAATGATTGTAGTCATTAAATAAAAAACAACAACAACTACAAATACACTTTAC
>NW_028234425.1:24618062-24620562 GCF_977035675.1 Penaeus japonicus | reverse complement strand
CTCTCTCTCTCCATCTATCTATCTATTTTTCTATCTATCTTTCTATCTATCTATCTCTCTCAATCTCCCTTCCTCTCATTACTTTTTCTCCCTCCCCCCATCCCCCTAGAGAGCGAGATATTGAAGCCCCAGTCAACCGCGGGACGAAGGAAAGCCTTTGTGTTCACGTACATAAAGTTAGACATGGAGAGAGAGCGAGAGAGAGAGAGAGAGAGAGAGAGAGAGAGAGAGAGAGAGAGAGAGAGAGAGAGAGAGAGAGAGAGAGAGAGAGAGAGAGAGAGAGAGAGAGAGAGAGAGAGAGAGAGAGAGAGAGAGAGGGAGGAGGAGGAGAAGAGAGAGAGAGAGACGGAGAGAGAGAGAGATATCTTCTGATATTGGCCGAGTTATATTCACCGTTTCCCGGCCGCTTCTGCGTCTCGCCGAGTCGTCTTAATGCGAAATCCGGTATTATTATCACCGTATATCTGCCGGATGGCTTCGGGAGACGGTGTCCAAGCGCCCATCCCCCTACCCCCTCCCCTCCCACTCCTGTTCTCCCCCGCTCCTCCTCCCTCTCCTTCCCTCTCCAATTCAACTATTTTCACTTCTCTTCCCCTCTTCTCTTCTTCTCCCTCCTTCCCCTCTCTTTTCCCCATACTCCTCTTCCTCTCTTTCTTCCTTCTCTTCCCCGTTAATTTCTATCTCTTCTCTTCCTCCTTATTTCCTCTCTCCTCATCTTCCTCCGAGAAAGAGAAAGAAGAGGAAGAGACTATAGAGAAGAAGGAGAGAGGGGAAGGAGAGAGAGAAAAAATGAAAATATAAGAAGGAAGGAGACGATAGGGAAAGAATGAAGAAGGAGAGAAAAGAGAGAATTATACAGTTGAGAATAGGAGGAGGGAGAGGAGAGAGAGAGAGAGAGAGAGAGAGAGAGAGAGAGAGAGAGAGAGAGAGAGAGAGAGAGAGAGAGAGAGAGAGAGAGAGAGAGAGAGAGAGAGAGAGAGAACCACTCGAAAGGTCACATTAGTGTTTTTTATTCTATTCTGAGCACCTTTAAAGGCGATAGATGTCACGAGAGAGAGAGGAAGAGAGAGAGAGAGAGGGAAGAAAAGAAGAGAAGAGAAGAAGAGGGATAAGGTGAGAGAGAGAGAGAGAGATAAAGAAAGAGAGAAAGAGAGAGAGAGAGAAAGAGATAAAGAAAGAGAGAGAGAGAGAGAGAGAGAGAGAGAGAGAGAGAGAGAGAGAGAGAGAGAGAGAGAGAGAGAGAGAGAGAGAGAGAGAGAGAGAGAGAGAGAGAGAAAGAGAGAGGGGAGGGAGGGAGGGATAGGGGGGAGAGAAGAGAGAAGAGAGAAAGAGAGAAAGAGAAAGAGAGAAAGAGAGAGAGAAGAAAGCGAGTAGATTCGAGTAGAATGATAGGAAGAAAATCAAAATAAAGTCAAAAGTAAAGGAAGTAAAATAAAAGAAATGAGAAAAAATAAACAAAATAAGGCAACCAAATCCCGTCTCAAGAACGACCACTACGAATAAACGACACCTCAAGAATGTCTCAACCGGAATGCCTCAACGACTGCCAATAAGAATCACGACCCCCCCCTAAAAAAAAAAAAAAAAAAAAAAAAAAAAAAGCCCTTCAAGCACGACCTACATGGAGCATCAACGAAAAGGGATACAAGTACAACTTGCAGGAACAACGACCTAACCAAACACGACTTTAAGAACGGCATACACGCACCATGACACGACCAAATGGGTACGACCAATCAGAACTATGAACAAGACCCACGAAGTAATAAAACGTGACTTCAAGTACGACTTATATCCCTTCGCTTCTTGGTCGTTCCTCTGCCTTAGGCTCGGAGACGACTCGTTGGCGGGGGTCGTTCGTCTCGCCCGAGGAACAGCGAGCTCCGTCGGTTGAGGGGCGATGGGACATGAATCTGGGAGGCAGGAGGGAGGGAAGGAGGGAGGGAGGGAGGGAGGGAAGGAGGGAGGGAGGAAGGGAGGGAAGAAGGAGGGGGAGGGAGGGAGGGAGGGGAAAGAGGAGGGGGAAGGAGGAAGGGAGGGAGGGAGGGGAAGGAGGAAGGGAGGGAGGGAGGGGAAGGAGAGGGAAGGAGGGAGGGAGGGAAGGAGGAGGGGGAGGGAGGGAGGGAGGGGAAGGAGGGAGCGAAGGAGGAGAGGAGGGAGGGAGGGAGGGAGGAAGGAGAGGGAAGGAGGAGGGGGAGGGAGGGAGGGAGAGAGGGAGAGAAGGAGGAGAGGGAGGAAGGAAGGAGGGAGGAAGGAAGGAGGGGGAGGGGGAGGGAGGGAAAGGGTAAAGGAGGGGGCGAGGGGAGGACGGAAGGAGAGAGAAGAAGAAAAAAGGAGGGGGAGGGAGGGAAGGAGGGAACAAGGAGAGGGAGGGAGGGAGGGAAGGAGGAGGGGGAGGGAGGGAAGGAGGGAAGAAGGAGAGGGAAGGAGGGAGGGAAGAAGGGAGGGAGGGAGGGAGGGAGGGAAGGAAGGAGGGGGGGGAGGGAGGGAGGGAAGGAGG
>NW_028234425.1:24565562-24568062 GCF_977035675.1 Penaeus japonicus | reverse complement strand
TTACATACAAAGAGGAATGGGGGAACGAAGAGTGAGACAGAGAGAGAGAGAGGGGGGGGGGAGTAGAGAGAGAAAGGGAAGGAGGAGGGAGAGGCTAAGAGAGGGAGAGAATGTGATATATATATATATATATATATATATATATATATATATATATATATATATATATATATATACATATATATATATATATATATATAAAGAGAGTGAGAGAGTGAGTGTAGAGAGAGAGGATAGAAGACAGAGATAGATAGATAGATAGATAGATAGATAGATAGATAGAGAGAGAGAGAGAGAAGAGAGGGAGAGAGAGAAGAGAGGGAGGAGGGTGGGGTAAGAGAGGGAGAGTGAGTGAGTGAGTGAGTGAGAGAGAGAGAGAGAGAATGAGAGAGAGAGAGAGAGAGAGAGAGAGAGAGAGAGAGAGAGAGAGAGAGAGAGAGAGAGAGAGAGAGAGAGAGAGAGAGAGAGAGAGAGAGAGAATACAGAAAGAGGGTGGAAGACAGAGAGAGAGAAAAAAAAGAGAGAAAAAGAAAAGAGAGAAAGTAAAAACGGAAGCAGAACCATTATGAATTCCATCATTAGTCTAACAACCGACACATCACCCTGTCAATTCTCACGCACTATTCTATGCTGCCACAGTTAAAAAAAAGACTTTCGGTGACTCAGCATAAACGAAAAGGCCATTCAAAGGCCTCACTGACACCCGCAGTACACGCATTAACCGATCCCAAACGCCTGTTAAATAATGTGGTTAATACCAGACGCAAGATAACAATAGCACCCGCATCAGTACTCGAAACTTCCTCGTAATTCAGGATCAAATACTAATTGTGTGTTAATCTTAAGAACATCCGGGCCATTACCCTCCGCTATAATGGATCCAATCCTCTCCTTCCCACTATTATGAGGATCGGATCCTTTCTGGGACAATAGACGATACTTGAGGAGAACTACGAGGGCGTGGGATTAGGTCGTTTATACTGCAATGCTTGGTTTTACGAATAAGTTAAATTGTAATTACAACCTTGCTTTGCAATGGATAGAACAGTTTTTTCATGATTTTTTTTGAGAGGATGACAAAAAAAAGAAGAGTTTAGTTAGCTTTTGAAAGCTTTTAGATAAATATTTTATGTTTTTTTTCAGGAATGTTTAGTAACTATTTAAGACCTTGTTCATTCAGTATCATTATCATCATTATTATTATCATTGTTGTTGTTGCTGTTGTTGTTGTTATAACTATTTTTTATCATTATCCTTATCATTAGTATTATCTTTATCATAATCACTATTGTTATCATAATCATAATCATCATATATTGACATTATCATTATCATTATTATCAGTATAACTGCTCTGGCTATTTTCACCTTCATCTCTGTTATAACAATCTTTCTTGAATGAAGTATATTAATCAACTCTAATGCTTGAGTGAGAGAAAATATACTCTTATACTATTCCAATCTGGACAATTTCATAGGGTTAGGGACCCTTTTATAGCAGCCTATCTCTCTCTCTCTCTTTTTCCTTCTTTCTTCTCTCTCTTTCTCGCTCTGTCTGTCTGTCTGTCTGCATCTCTCTCTCTCTTTCCTTCTTTCACCTCTATCTTTCTCGCTCTGTCTGTCTGTCTGCATCTTTCTCTCTCTCTCTCTCTCTCTCTCTTATTCTCTTTTTCTCTCTCTCCTCCTCGCTCCCTCCTCCCCCTCTCTCATCCACCCCCCCCTCTCTCTCTATTTCTCCTCCTCCTCGTTCCCTCCCTTCCCCTTTTCTCTCCTCACCCTCACCCTCTCTCTTTCTCTCTCTCTATCTCACACACGCCAATAACCCCCCCCCCCTCCCTTCCTACACATATCCAGTATATCACATACATCACACCACCCGCTCCCTCTCAAAATATATACCAACACCACACAGTATGAGCAAAAACACCATCAAAGCGATATTAACGGAGAAAATTGCATTACAAAATTGTACAATATCATACTGTGAAAACTATCGTGTCGAGGGGAGCTTGTTTAAATGCCATGGCTTGCAGCAAGTGAAGCCAAGCCTATAATTCGTTAGACTGGCTTGACTAATTTCCTTAATCAAGCACAGATTAAAAAGAGAAAAGAAAACGGAGCGAGATGTGGTAACTTGGGCTGAAAGAAAACGGGAGAAGGGGAGGTATAACTGTTTTATTTTATTTTTATCATATTATATTTGATCTTTTGAAAATTAATTGACTGTTTTCCTTTCCTAATTTCCTTGTGTGTTTATCTGTTGGTTTACTTGTTTGTCCAATCATTTTTAGGCAGTGTTTTATCTTTACAGTTTTTGTATATTATTATTATATCATCATTATCGTCATCACCATTATCATTATCAATGTTATCATTATCACCATTATCATTATTATTGATATCATCATTGTTATTGTTATTATCATTATCAATATCAATATTATCATTATTATTATCATCATTATTATTATTATTATTATTATTATTATTATTATTATTT
>NW_028234425.1:24554621-24557962 GCF_977035675.1 Penaeus japonicus | reverse complement strand
GAAAGGGAACCGCGCATTAGTCGCCACAAAGGTTGAGTCCATCAACGTCCTCTGTGTGGGAGAGAGTTTGAAGTCGCGCCAGAAACGCCTGGCTGATCAAAACACAGCATCTCGTGTTTGGCTTTTGCCCGTCGCGGCTCCATTGTGACCCGCTCGGTCTGCGAACATACGCTGACGTTGTGTGTGTGTGTGTGTGTGTGTGTGTGTGTGTGTGTGTGTGTGTGTGTGTGTGTGTGTGTGTGTGTGTGTGTGTGTGTGTGTGTGTTGCATGTTTGATGTGCTGTGTGTGTGTGTGTGCGTGTTTGTGTGGTTTATTGTGTGGTTGTGAGTTGTGTGTGTGTGTGTGTGTGTGTGTGTGTGTGTGTGTGTGTGTGTGTGTGTGTGTGTGTGTGTGTGTGTGTGTGTGTGTGTGTGTGTGTGTGTGTGTGGGGAGTAGTAGTCCTACTGCATTATGTACGTGGAATTGTAAATGTTATATACATTATGTAACAGTATATGTTGTCTTGCGTAATATTGTATTACATAGATTTTTAAACACCATATTTATATTATGTTATCGTACACACTATTATATGTATACGCGATACGTATTAATACATTACATAACTGCGTGATTTATATCATAATCATTACATGCATCATGCAACTATGCATACTGCATTATATACATATATACTTTGTTATACGGTGTAACATACATGCATGGAAATGACATACTGCTATCATATATATATATATATATATATATATATATATATATATATATATATATATATATATATATATATATATATGTAATATATATATATATTTATATTATATATATTATATATATAAATATATATATATTAAAAAAATATACTATACAATCCCCCCCCCCCCCCCTCCCCTAATAAATATATATATATATATATATATATATATATATATATATATATATATATATATGTATATATGTATATATCTGTATATATATATATATATATATATATATATATATATATATATATTTATATATTTATATTACATATATTTACATATACAGATTCTTATATATATATATTTAATATATATAATATATATATATATATTATATGTATATATAATTTTTATATATATATTTAATATATATATATATATATATATATTATATATAGTATATGTATATATATAATATACATATACATATAGATATATATATATATATAATATATTATATATTGATTATATATATATATATATATTTTAGATATATATATATTTATATATATCGGTGATGATTAACAATACTGCTTAATACTACAGAGATGAAAATTATATTACAAACGCTTTGTTTTATATAACCGTACATAGTTTGTTATATACATAATTGATGCTCAGTTATACTGCATTACATACATGGAGGAAACTTATGGTATTAACATTTTGTATATTATTTAATCATAGACTGTATTATGTACATATGCATTTTATTTGTATTTGTAACTTTTTAAATTTTTAACTCACTTCCTATCTCTTTATTTCTCCCCTTCACTTCCCCTCTTTCTCCACTCTTCTCTGTTTCTCAACCCCCCTCTCTCTCCCCAGCTTATTTTCTTTCGTCCTTCTCCTCTATAGGAATCTGTTCTCCTTTAGACAACCTCTCTCTCTTCCCCTCGTTCCAGGTGCTCTCTCTATCTCTCGCCCCCTTTCTCTCTGGTATCTTCTCCCCTCTGCCCCCCCACCCTTTCTCTCTTTCTCTCTCCTCTCTCTCTTCAACCCTCGTTCTCTCTCACCCACCCTCTCCCTAACATCCTCGTTCTCTCTCACTCTCTCACTCTCTCGTAACCTTTCTCTCTCTCTCTCTCTCTCTCTCTCTCTCTCTCTCTCTCTCTCTCTCTCTCTCTCTCTCTCTCTCTCTCTCTCTCTCTCTCTCTCTCTCTCTCTCTCTCTCTCTCTCTCTCTCTCTCTCTCTCTCTCTCTCTCTCTCTCTCTCTTTCTCTAGGCGAGAGGATAAAAGCCCGACCTACTTCTTGTCCCCTTAAATCAAAAGATAAAATACGGCGGCTATTACTCGACCACATATGGTGTAATTTTCTCTTTCTTTTCTCATAACAGAAGCGTAATACGTCCCTATATATCGCGTTATTATCTGCCAGTTATCATAACAGACCTCGAGCGTTTGGGGTTTACAGTGTAGATTCAGCAGTTCGAAACATCGCTCTGAAGTTACTGTTGTATATTACTTTAACTTTAATTTTGACTGAAGCACCAGGTTTAAAAGGAAATAGAAGAATACAAATTGTTTCTTTAATATCATGAATTTCGCTGAATTGCCTTTGTTGCTCTTTTTTTACTGTTAATCCGTGAAATTAATTCACTACAAGATAAAACGTTGGTTAACTATTCATTCAGAAAGCCTTTGGTATCTGTCATTGCAATAGTACTTGTGGGTTCAAACTGCACTATCGTATATGCACCTTCAAAGTACTCATCAGCATGATACATATACAGTACGTAGTGCTATAAATTATTTATGCATTATGCTCCTACATATCTACATGTTTGTGTGTGTATGTGTGCCTGGCAGTAGCCGCGCACAGTACACATGCATACATGGTACAATTCCTCTCCTAACGTACACCTGGTCTCTCTCTCTCTCTCTCTCCTTTTGTCTATCTATCTCTCCCCCTCTCTCCTGCACACATCTACACAGCATACTCTTCTCTTTTTCTCTCTCATATGCAACACCCCCACACGAAAGCAGGACCTTATTTAATCTTGATGAACACCGGTGTGGTTCCTCCGGCTCCCCTCTTGAGCACGGGAGATAAAACATTTCCGTTCCTCCGTGAGAGATGCTACGTCTCCCGCGACGGAGCAGATGCTGCGGCCTCGGCAGGTGACCCATTAACGCCTAATGAATGACCTGACCTCGAAGGCACGAAGGAGACAGTTGCCAGTCGGGATTATTTGCGACGGCTGTTTGGGAGATTAAGGGCTGTGTGTTGAGTGTTGGGGTGTTGTCCTTTAGGAAAATTCATCTTGAAAGTTTTCTCTTTAATTCGTTTTGCTTTAGTTTCTTTTTCGATTCACTATAATCATTTTTTTTCAACTATTTTATCAACATAGCTTTGTGTGTCTAGCAGAGATCCTTTCTCATTAAGAAAATTAATATAAGAAGAGTTAACATTCTCTGGGGTATGTTGACAAAGGTAATGTGAACGATTTAGAATCCAGATTTTAGGAATTAGTGTAGTGTTGTTTTGAAACCTTGATAGTGTCAGGTTTGCGTCATTTTCTTGCCTTTTCTGTCGTTAAACCTAGAAGAAATAAAGCTTTCCTAAAACATAATTACCTGG
>NW_028234425.1:24527121-24532121 GCF_977035675.1 Penaeus japonicus | reverse complement strand
TATATACATATATAGATATATATATATATATAATATAAATATCGACTATATATATAAATAAATAATGTGTAAATCGGTGTGGTGCGTGCGTGTGTGATAGTGTGGATACCATATATATATAACATATTTTGAGAGTGTTGATGAGAGAGAGTGGTTAGTGTTAGAGTGAGAGTTATTTTGTTGTGATTTTGGTGTGCTGTTGTAAGTAGAGAGAGTTAGATAGTGAGAGAGATGAGTGTGAGTGAGTGAGTGAGTGTGTGAGAGAGTGAGAGAGTTGAGTGTGAGAAGAGTGAGGTGAGTATGGATTGAGAGGAGGAGGTGGGGTGTGTGAGTATGGAGGAGAGCGGAGTGTGAGAGAGAGGATGAGAAGAGTGAGTGGGGAGGGTGGGTTGAGAGGGTAAGTGGGTATGAGTGTGGTGAGAGAGAGTGAGGGATGTGAGGGGAAAGATGGATTAGTTTGTTTGTGAGTTGGGAAGAAGGTATGTGAGAGTGTGTTGAGGAAAAGGAATTTTTAAGGAGAATATTTGAAAGGGATATTTCTGTATAGATTTAAATCTGTTATCTGGTTTAGGATATGAGTTTTATGGATTCTCAGTATATTGTGAGTGCGTGCCATCGTGGGTGCTTTTGGCGGACGCGTTCCGGGGCGAAAAACCCACGACAGCGGACGGCCACGAGCCAGGCCGAGAGAGCGCGCGTTTTGGGGGTGGGGAGGGGGTTTTTGGGGCGAGGGGCGAGCGAGGGGTACTTGGGGCGCCGAGAGAGCATTGTGTTGGAGAAACACACGCGCGCGGGAGAGCCAGCAGAGGGAGGGGGCGCGGGGGAGAGAGCAAGAGAGAAGCATGGAGTTAGTGTGGGGGGGGCAGGGCGGGCGGGCGCGGGTGCGTGCGAGCGCGCGGGCGTGGGGGCGTGAGAGGGGGGGTCGGCGACTTCGGAGCGAGAGGGGAGGATTTTAAGCGAGCGAGGGCGCGCGAGAGCGCGGGAGTTGGTGGGTTGGAGCCGGTGTGGCGTCTGGACGCGTAACGGCATGTCCTCCTGTCCTGCCTCTCTCTTCTCTACCACCTCTCCTCCCCCCCCCCCCATCTTCTTTCTAATTTTTTTTTTTTTTTGTGTTCTCTCTCTCTGGTTTCTGTCCTCTGTCTGTCTGTCTCTTTCTCCATCTATCTCTCTTTCTATTTTCTCTCCCTCTTTTTCTCTCGCTCTCTCTCTCTCTCTCTGCATGTATAAGTATATTTATGTGCATTGTGTGTGCACTGCAATAATCGCACATGCTCTTGCAACCCGGGAAGTTGTTAGCTTAGCGTGCCGAGCACCTGTAATTTGCGTTGACCGCTCACTGTATGAACTGATTTAGAGATACAATTCAGTTTCAGGTAATCTTGTTAAATTGCCTCAGGGAAGAATCATTACTGGGAGATATTAGTTTCTTGGCTTTATTTATGTTTACCGCGCATGGGTGTCCAATGTGTGGCTGATATTGGGATTTATTTACTCTTTGTATTTATTAAATATTACAAGATCAAGATTAATAATTTATAGATTACTATTTTTTTGTTTTTTTTGGATGGTTTTTTTTTTTTGATTTAGGAGTTAAGAAGAATTTTTATTAGTAGCTAGTTATGAATATTCTTGATTGTTATATTATTGGTTAGATGTTGGTTGGGTAGTACTTTTCGCTCGACTACTCTGCCTCGGTCTTAGGTGGGTGTGGTCCTGTTCATCTCCAAATAAAGGATATTCTTTAGAGATTGCAATACCCTTCCTGAGAGATAGAGAGGAGAAAAAGAAAATATATTTGGCTTTTCTGTATTTTTTTTTTCAGTTTTTATTTACTCTTCTTTCTTCTCTCTCTCTCTCTCTCTCTCTCTCTCTCTCACTCTCTCTCTCTCTCTCTCTCTCTCTCTTTCTCTCCTTCTCGTCTCCTCTACCTCTCTTTTTATCTCTATCTCTTTCTCTCCCTGTTTTTGTGTCTCCCCTTCTCTCACATCCCCAAAGCTTCATCACAAATTTAGGAAATGATCTGAGACCTCTTCCTTAAGACCTTCCCTCTTTCTTACTCTTGATAGTAATCATGAATGACGAAATGATCTGAGACCTCTTTCTTAAGACCTTCCCTCTTTCTTATGAATAATGAATGACGAACAATGCGGGGGAAACGTACGTAAAAGAACCAAACTCATTTCCAGCCCGACGCAGATTTCATTTCTGGACTTATATTTCGTAATCACGTTCTTTCCACGCTGGGAGAAGGCAAAAGAAAAGAGAGAAAGAAAGAAAGAAAAAAAAATATCTTGCGGAACATTTTAATGAAATCTTAATGAGAATCTTGAACTTTTGAACCCCAAGGGGTATTTTTTTTGGTGTTTTTCGATCAATGTCAATAATGAAGATATGGAAATACTGAACTCTTTCTTCTCTCAGCCGTAACTGTTCCCTTATTACTTTCGAAGCCTCTGTAACGAGTTCCTGATCTTTCTGATGTGTTAAAGTTTTTCTTGTTACAACTTGGGTGATGGCAGTGACGTGTCATGCTTATACAAAGGAAAGATTTGGATATTGGGAGGTTTCCTGCAATACTTTCGTGGGAAATGCCGTTTGTCGACTAACGCTTTCATGTGCGATCCATTTGTATTCGTGAAACGTGTATACTTTTATCGGTGTCCAGATGAGATGTGTTTGTGCCAATCTGTCTGTCGTTGTTTTGAATTAGAATTTCAAGAGTTACATAAGCTGAAGCACACACGCATGAATGCAAATATCCTACACACACATACATATACTTCATCGCACAAGCACACATCCATGCATAAATACACACATATGCATTAATATTAAATTGTATAAACAGAACATTCGAATTTTTCACTACAACGTATCGCCGGACATAGTGAAACGTGAAAACCTCCCCGTAGACTTTAGCGCCCCCTATGTTACGGTAAGCCGAAGGTGCTCCTAATATCAAACATTCATTCACATTTAATGGAATGCCAAATTTTTAGAGTTAGTAACGGAACGGACTTGACCCGATCTAATCTTTTAATTTCCGATGTTGTCCGAAAAAACTTTCAGCAGTTTCGTTTTCACTTTAAACTTCATTCTCTGATGACAGGATCCCGAAGCCTTAACTTTTAAGGCAAATTCTTTGTTGGGAAGTTCAGAGCCTTTCCGTTGCTCCTTCGACGCTCACAAAGTTCATGAACCAGGTGGTGCATGTCCCACAGTCTCTCTCTCTCTATCCCTCCCTCCCCCCTACTCTCTCTCTCTCTCTCTCTCACTCTCTCTCTCTCACTTTCTCTCTCTCTATCCCTCCCTCCCCTCTACTCTCTCTGTCTCTCTCTCTCTACCAGTCTCCTCCACCATCTCCTCCTCACTCACCCTCCCCCCCTCTTCTCTTTTCTCACTTTTCTCTGACTTACTCTTTATCCCCTTCCTCCCCCCCCTCCTTCTCTCGTCTCTTCTCTCTCTACTCTCCTCGTCATACTCTACTCTCTCTACCTCCCTCCCCCTACTTCTCTCTCTCTTAAATAAATATCAATATATATCCTCTCCTCCCCTCCTCTCTCTTCTCATCTCTCTCTCTCTAACAACAATCTCTTCTCTCTCCCTCTCATCTCACTCATTCTCGCTCTCTTCTCTTCACTCACTCTTCCCTCCCCCCCTACTCTTCTCTCTTCTCTTCTCTTCTCTCTCTCTCTGTCTGTCTCTCTCCCCCCCTCCCCCCCCAACTTCTCCTCTCTCTCTTGACTCACTCCAACCCCACCCCCCCAACAACACTCCAACACACAACCCACACTCACTCACCCAACACTCACAACACACACCCACCCACACACAACATACACACTCACACATACACACACTACCCACCACCTCCTCACACACTCACACACACTCACCTCTCAACCCACACACACAACACACACTCACACTCTACACAACTAACCCACCACTCGACACACTCTTACTACACTCTCACCCACCCCATCCACTCACTCACTCACTCTCACACAACCTCACACCCAAACACCCACCACCCCACACACCCACACAACCACACACACACAACCCCACCACCACAATTCACAACAACCATATCCACACAACACACAACACCACCCAACCCCCACCAACACATACACACACACACACAAACACAACTACCCACCCCACACCACACACACATACCAAACATCCCACCCCCCACCACAAAAACACACAACACATCCACACACTACACTACCCACCCACCCCACCAAACACACAAACACACCCACACACACACACCACAACACACTTATCCACACAACACAACACCCACCCCACCCCCACCACACACACACACACACATACACACACACAAATACACACCACCCCACCACCCCCACACACACACCACACACATACACACACCACACACACCACCACCCCACCTCACCAACACAACACCTCTCTCCTCTCTCTCTCCCTCCCTCCCCCTACTCTCTCTCTCTCTCTCTCTGTCTCTCTCCATCTCTCCCCCCTACTCTCTTTCTCTCTCTCACTCTCTCTCTCTGTGCCTCTCTCTCTCTATCCCTCCCTCCCCCCTACTCTCTCTGTCTCTCTCTCTCTCTGTCTCTCTCGCTCCCTCCCCCCTACTCTCTCTCTCTCTCTCTCTCTCTCTCTCTCTCTCTCTCTCTCTCTCTATCCCTCCCTCCCCCCTACTCTCTCTATCTCTCTCTGTCTCTCTCTCTCTGTCTCTCTCCCTCCCTCACCCCTACTCTCTCTCTCTCTCTCTCTCTCTCTCTCTCTCTCTGTCTCTCTCCCTCCCTCCCCCCTACTCTCTCTCTCTCTCTCTGTTTCTCTCTCTCTCTTTCTCTCTCTCTCTCTTTCTCTCTCTCTCTCCCTCTTCCTTCCCTCCCCCTCTCTCTCTCTCTCTCTTTCTCTCTCTCTCTCTCTCCCTCCCTCCCTCCCCCCTACTCTCTCTCTCTCTCTCTCTCTCTCTCTCTCTCTCTCTCTCTCTC
>NW_028234425.1:24504621-24509621 GCF_977035675.1 Penaeus japonicus | reverse complement strand
CTATGAGAGAACGAAATTCTATTCACATTGAGTCCGATGACTCATTAGTTGCGCCGTTCAATCAGTCACTCGGTGATAAACAGTAGATGTCAATATTGCGTTTACTTATCCTAACATGTTACATAAATCTTTGATCAAGTGCAATGCTCCCAACGGTGCTCTTGGTTCTTTTTCAGGCATTTACAGTATGTTATTCCATGTAAAGACTGTCCGAAATTTTACATAGGTGAAACATGTAAGGAACTTGAAAAAAGTGAACATAAACGAGATGATAGGTACGTTAGGGAATCTAATGCTTGTTTTATTCACATGTGTGATGCTGGTCATCAATTTAATTGGAATAGCATTAAATTCATCCACAAATCGTATAATTCGTACGAAAGAAAAATGTTAGAACTTCTGTTGATTAAAAAATCTCTCTATTTCATTTTTTTTTAAATGCTGGTTAGTGGGGTATGGATGATCTTACCTCGTTTTTAGTAGGAAAATGTTTCCCTAGTTTAATTAACCTTGACCCTCCTTTAGTGACCTGATAAGTCCTTGTTCCTTCTGTCCATCAATCTATTAAATACTCTTGTCAAAATTTACTTCAGCTATTCATCTTTTGGATTGCTTACGCCTTTAAGAGTGCGAAACACTTCCTAGTTTACTCTTTCTTACTGTGGCAGTGTTTTATCATACCTATGTTGTGCAAGTTACTGTGTTTGTGTTTTGTGATTGCCATATGTCTATCTCTCCATCTATTTATATGTGTGCGCGTGGGAATGTATGCAGTAGATACACGAATAATGTAATTTCCTTCTTTTTCAAGTCTACGTTCAGTACAAGTTAACCAAAGGCAAAATGCAATCCTGCAAGCAACGCTGCCTTCGCCTCTCAAAGGGCCAGGAGGAATTGCAGCCAAATCCAGTCGCCCCAAACCTTACATTCTGATGGGATATTTTTTGCAGTAATTCAGTCAGTCTACGAAATAATTGCTGTCCATTATCAAAGGGGATGGTTCGAGCAAGAATGAAGAGATTCCAATAGTGAAAATAAAGAAAAAAAATCAAATTTCGTTTGAAATTGCGTAACTGAATATAATGAGGGTAATAACAATAGTAGCAACGCTAGTGATTGTAATGATAATGATAGTAATTATCATTTTCATTATCATTATTGTTATCATAATTATCATTAGTGTTATCATAATTATCATTATCATTATCATTATTTTTGTCATTAACATTATCACTATTGACATTATCATCATTATCATCATCATCATTATTATTATCATTATTATTATTATTATTATTATTATTATTATTATTATTATTATCATTATTATCATTATTATCATTAGTAGTAGTAGTAGTATTAATATCATTATTATTTTCATTATCTTTTGTATGATTATAATTATTGTTTTTATCATTAGTATTATAATCATCTTTATCGTTATTTTCATTATCATTAATAATATCATTATAATGATATCAAAATGACCATTATCGTTATCATTAAAAATACGATTATGATTATTATTACAATCATCTTTATATATATCATCAAAACAATGAATCAAAAAAGAAAGAAAGAAAAAAGAAAGAAAGAAAAAAAAGAAAAAGAAAAAACAACAGAAAAAAGTATATCGCAAAATAAAATGTCTACACCCAAGAACTGCCTTGTTTTCGCTGTTGCATTTCTCAACAAAACATCCCTAGCAGTACTCGAAGACAGAATGGAGCAAAGGCATCGCTAGCAATAGCAAATGAGCTAGCAAAGTAAGTATAGAAAAAAATAGTTTATATTTCCTCCTCTCGTCCAGTCCTACAAATAGTGTGATGATGATGACGATTTTTATAATGATGATAAGAATGATGATTTTCAAATGACACTGATTATGATGATAATGAAAAAGTATGTTAATAATGATAATGATAGTGATATTTCTAGTGGTGATGATGATGATTACTGTATATTTCTAATGATAATAATGATAATGATAAATCCAATTATCATTATCATGATATTTCTAATAATAATGATAAATCTGTTTCTAATGATAATAATTATAATGATATATCTAATGATGATAATAATTATAATGATATATCTAATGATGATAATAATTATAATGATATATCTAATGATGATAATAATTATAATGATATATCTAATGATGATAATAATTATAATGATATATCTAATGATGATAATGAAAATGGTATTTTTTGTGATGATAATGAAAATGGCATTTTTTGTGATGATAATTATAATATTTCTAATGATAATAATAATAATATTTCTAATAGTAATCATAATAATGATAATTCAGATAATAATAGTAATCATGATATTTCTAATGACATTAATCACAAAAGCATCTGTAATTATAACAATAATATTCACAGAGGTAGTAGATATGATGAAATAAAGCCATATTAAATACTACAAAAAGTTGAAAACTACAGGTATTTGGAACCCAGAAAAACAGAATCAATTAGGTAGTTAGCATTCAGTGAACAGTACAATAAATATCTTTCTTCTTTCTCTCACTCAGCCCCTGGGTTATCGGTTGAGCACACTCGAGACATACAAAGAATGCGCAAAGAGTCTTATCTACTGTTAAAAACAACTTTAATCTTGGTGAGGAAACTTGGAAAGAGGGTAAACTGACAGGTCTGTGGCCCGTGGAAAGGATTTTGGTACGTTTTTCAATTATGAATTCTGACGGAAAATATAATGTATTTTTTTTTCTTTTCTTTTTTGTTTTTTTCCTAAATTTCCCGTCAAGGTGCATGCAGGTTGAAGTTCATTCTTAAGAAAGAAAGAGGGTGACATTATCTTAAATGGATCATCTCTTTCTTAGAACTCACACAATAACATGTTTAAAACGTGTGATTATGATTATTTTGTCAGTTACTTTAATTATGGAAATCTGGATAGTCAGTGTTCAAATAAAAGATATCTAAATTGCTTTACCATTTAACCTTATTCCTAAATTAATCTAAAACACGCAACAAATTCAATATAATGATACATTTATTGAAGAAAAGTGGATGTATTTTGCCTTAAGACAGCATTAATCTCAATACTATAATTGACCTTTAATTAAGTTGATACAGTAATAGGTTTCTCCATTACTACGGCTCTGTTCTAATTATAATAAAAAGAGGAAAAGATAATACAGAAAATGAAAGTAGAGGGAAGAGAAGAATGGGAAGAAGAAGAAGGAAAGAGAGAGAGATAGATAGATAGATAGATAGATAGATAGATAGATAGATAGAGAGAGAGAGAGAGAGAGAGAGAGAGAGAGAGAGAGAGAGAGAGAGAGAGAGAGAGAGAGAGAGATAGGGAGAGAGAGGAGAGAGAAAAGAAGAGAGAGAGAGAGAGAGAGAGAGAGAGAGAGAGAGAGAGAGAGAGAGAGAGAGAGAGAGAGAGAGAGAGAGAGAGAGAGAGAGAGAGAGAGAGAGAGAGAGAGAGAGAGAGAGAGAGCGAACAAGAAGTAGAGAGAGAGAGAGAGCGAACAAGAAGTAGAGAGAGAGAGAGAGCGAAGAAGAAGTAGAGAGAAAGTGAGAAAGATGGAGAGAGAAAGAGAGAGAGAGTGAGAGAGAGAGAGCGAAGAAGAAGTAGAGAGAAAGTGAGAAAGATGGAGAGAGAAAGAGAGAGAGAGAGAGTGAGAGTGAGAGAATGAGAGAATAAGTGAGTGAGAGCGCGCGAGAGAGAAAGAGAGAGTCCACTATATTACTTCCACTCTCGTAAATTACACTCAATATCTACCATTGTTCCCTGAAATTGCCAAAGTCTTAGATCCACGACGCATAAGCTTTCGTTCATGGCCTTTTACTTCACTTTCGGAGTCGTTCATCGGCAGAAAACTTTCTTCAGATGGCCTCTTTAACCTTTCACTTCGACTCTACCACTTAAGAAGGGCGAATCAAGAAGGAGATGTGGGAGGGGCTTGTTCTCAGCATCCACATGTGAGCCATCTGTCAGAGGAAAATTATGCCCGAGAGAATTTGGTAAACGGGGTGTGGGGGGAGGGGGATGGGAGGAGGTGGGTAAGAGGGTTGGGAAGGTAAGGGCGGGAGGGGGGGGGGATAGGCACACAAACACGGTCATATACGAACGCATATATATATATATATATATATATATATATATATATATATTATATATATATATATATATATATATATATATGTTTATATATACGTTAATATATATTTATATATGTTTATATATATATAGAAATATATATATATATATATATATATATATATATATATAAGCATATATATGTTTATATGTAGATATATATGTACATATACATAATATACATATACATTATATACATGTATATATATATATATATATATATGTATATATATATATATATATGTACATATATATATGTATATTTTATATATATATATATATATATATATATATATGTGTGTGTGTGTGTGTGTGTGTGTGTGTGTGTGTGTATGTGTGTATACACATACATACATATATACACCTATCAATTATCCCTATCATCAACTTTACTACAATTAGTATTAATAATAAATGATAACCTCGTAATCTCAAAAAGGTAAGAGCAACCTTTTCCTTCGGGAATTTTCCTTGTTTGCTTTCACTGACACGCCGCTGACCTGTCGCTTTCTAAGACAAGCAGGCGTTGATGTACTCTCATTTTCTCTTATTTTTTGTGTCTCTTTTGTTGTGCTTTCTTTGTCTATATCTTTCGCTCGTTTGTTTTCTCTCTCTCGTTCTCTCTTCTTTATTTTCCTCTGTCTCTCTTTCTCTCTTCCTTTCTAACTTTTTCAGTCTTTCTCTATCTCCCTTCCCTTGTTTTTTCTCTTTCTTTCTTTCTTTCTATCTTTCGATCGCTCTCTCTTTCTCACACTCTCTCCCCCCCTCTCTCTCTTCCTCCCTTTCTTTCACCCTTTCCCTTTTCCCCCTTACTCCTTTTTCTATAATGAATATAGAAAGAGAAAGAGAGAGAGAGA
>NW_028234425.1:24469621-24472121 GCF_977035675.1 Penaeus japonicus | reverse complement strand
TTTAGAATATTTCGGAAGAAATTGTCTCTGGTAGTGAGATGTATAGCACCGTGGTTCTTCTAATGCTGCTGGAACTTGTTCCACGGATCTAATGGTTCGTTCTTGCTGCCGCATTGGAAGTCACAGAGGCTGAAGATGAGGCACATGCATCTAGTGGATCTTGAACATTGTTGAAAGACCTGCTACATCTCTTCGGTGTTGCAGACTGTCCAGTTTTGGGTTGAATTCCGTGCCATCAAAAAGCCGCTTTGTTCTCTCTTGGACTCTGTCCAGAAGGTGAAGATGGTTAGTAGCAGCTCCTCCCCAAGCAAGAGAGGAGTACTCCATACAGGATCTGATTTGTGCTTTGTATAATATGTCAGTTCCTTTACCATCCAATAGCCAAGCAATTCTTCTTAGCGAAGTTAGGCGGGCTCGCGTCACTGCATACAAGCCCGGCATAGCAACTGCTCCGCAAATCTGGCTTATCCTTAGCGAAGTTAATTTCCTGGATGCTTTCCTGGCTATTTCTTCAATGTGTGTCTTGAAAGTTAGTTTTTTGTCGTATGTGATGCCAAGGATCTCAGTTTCATTTTGTTGTTGTATCGTTTTTCCATTAAATTTTACTTTTAACTGGTTGCTGGATCTTAACACCACCATAAACTGTGTTTTTTTGGGGAGCAAACTTAACTTTCCACTTAACACCCTAAGTCCTTCATTACAGAGTTAACATGTAATTCAGTTGCATTTTCTTCTCCTGGATTGTAGGTGACAGCTATCGTGCCGTCATCCGCAAAAGCGCGGGCTTCTGAAATGAGATGGAGAAGATCATTTATGAAGATGTTCCACATCATTGGTCCTAAGACACTGCCTTGTGGTACTCCTGCATCGATGTGGTAGAGAGGCGATTCTTTGCCATTCAAGACTACTTTGAGGTGTCTGTCACTGAGATAGCTTTGTAGTAGTGCTAGCACATCTCCTCCCACTGCAAGTGCTTTGATTTTCTCTAGTAGCCCTCTATGCCACACTTTATCAAATGCTCCTTCAATGTCTAGAGCAATAATGGCAGTATGGCAACCCGTATCTAGGGCGCGGCTCCAGTCTGATGACATGAGTAAGTGGAGGTCTGCAGCTGAACGTTGTTTCCGGAATCCAAATTGGCGTGAGCACAAGAGGTGATTCCGTTTTAGGGGATAGGTGACGATATTATCTTTTCCAGGACTTTGTTCACTGATGACAGCAAAGACACAGGTCGATAATTTTTAACTTCCGACTTCCTTCCTTTTTTATGTATAGGAATAACATTACTGGTTTTCCATATATGTGGCCATTCTTTTGCTGAGAGGCAGTTGTTATAGATCCTGGTAAGTGGCAGCGAGATCTCCTTGGCACATCTTCGAAGGAGTCGAGGACTAATCCCGTCTGGCCCTACAGCCTTCTTTTCGTCAAGTCCAATCAATATATTGTAGACTTCCGATTGAGATGTCCTTATAGTTGGCATTTCGTCCCGTGCCATTTGTGGCAATTTTGTTGTTTGCTGTTGGTTATTGGAAAGTTTCATCTTGTCTGCAAAATGTTGAGCAAGGAGATTTATTTTGTCTTCAGTATTTATTGCCATTTTACCATTCTGGGCCATAAGTGGGGGAATAGTACTGTCTCTTAGGTCTCCTTGCTTATCTTTGATGATGTTCCACCATAATTTGCTGCCAATACACCCTTCTTCTTGTTTTTTTTTTGTGTTTCTTTCCCACATGGCAATAGCCCATTTCTGACTATTTTCCTTGTGCTTTGTTGCATTTTTATGTAAAAGCTTGTTTCTGTGTATTGGTCTCCGTTTATACTTTCGCCAAGCTTTATATTTTTTTTTATCAGATGCTTCTTTGCATCGCTGTCCAAACCACGGATGGTTTTGTGGTCTGTGTTGTATGGGGCACAAACTCTTCAATTAAACTCGCTACTGTTTCATTAAAGCTTATGACTTGGTGGTTGACATTTCCTTGAATGATCTGGTCCCAGTTAAATCGTGCCAGAGATGTTTTTATGGCAGTCCAATTTGCAGAATCCCACTTCCATAGTGTGCGAGTGCAATTCTCCTCCCTGACCTTCATCTTGATCTTGGTCAATACTGCCAAGTGATCAGAGGAGCCAACATACCCCAAAGGTGCACAGCTTATTAGGTGTGGAGGTAAGTCGGTTACCACCGGATCAAGTGATGATCCTGATTGGTGGGCGGGGAAATCTACATAATTGTTTAAGTCATATACCGCCAGTAAGGTGTCGAAGGCAGTTTGTATTCTGTTTTGGTTCAGGTCTCCGATGACTAATACATGCTGACAGTTATTGCTAGTCATTAGTCTATCATTTTTTTCCATTATAAAGTTTATGAGCACTGGCCCTTGAGATGGAGGACGGTAACAACCAAGGCATAGTGTTCCGTGTCCTTGTGCATCAATAATTTTAAATAGCAATATCTCCAGAATTTCGGGTATGTCGCAGTCGATTATCTGGAGTTGAAGGTTTT
>NW_028234425.1:24447121-24449621 GCF_977035675.1 Penaeus japonicus | reverse complement strand
AGTATAATAATAATAACAATAATAATGATAACGATGATGATAATACCAATGATGATGATGATAATTATGATTATGATAATAGTAAAGAGGATAATGATGATGATGATAGTAATGTTAAAGACAGACGATTATCGATATGGATATAGATACATGTATCTATATGAATAGATAGAGATAGTGATGGATGGATGGATGGATAGATAGATAAATAGAGAGATGGATGGATAGATAGATAAATTGATGGATATAGATAGAGTGATAGAGTGATTGATAGATAGATAGACGGATGGATAGATGGGACAGATAGATGAATAGATTGATAGATGGTAGACGGAATGGATAGTTATGAATGAGGATAGATTATCATTATAAGGATTAGTGAATAATAGATACACAATATTTGAGAAAAATAGCAAAATAATTCAAGTAGAAGAATTTATAGGAAAATACCTGTCTATTAATTATTCATAATCATTCGTTTACCTATCGTGTAAATAATTCATGTTTTTTTTTTTAGATATATGAAGTATGTATGTACGCACTGATGTTTATAGGATTATAATAAATTATACTATTTGTGCTTTCTATGATTTTATACAAAAGGATAATTTACATTGTAATAATCTATGGGTGAATAGAGTACTACCACTGTAATGTATAATTGTAATTACAAATGCTAATACTTTCATTACATCATTTTTATAAGGAAACTCACGTAACATAATACATTATATTTTTATATGATATAAAGCGGATGTCCATGCTTTTATGATATATTTTTTCAAGCCATTTTGGGAACCACGTTACCAGAACTCTGATAATTTTATCTCATTACCAAAACATTTCGTGTAACTTTCATAATGATTGCTGATATGCTGCCGTTTATATTTGCTTGGTATTGTATCGCATTTTCCATTATTTCTAATGTTAGTTCTTTACTCCAGATTATCATAATTTGTGTGTGTGTGTGTGTGTGTGTATGTGTGTATGTGTGTATGTGTGTATGTGTGTGAGTGTGAGTGTGTGTGTGTTTGTGTGTGTGTGTGTGAGTGTGTGCGTGTTTATGTGTGTGCATGTGTGAGTGTGTGTGCGTATGTGTGTATGTGTGTGTGTGCGTGTGTATGTGTGTGTGCGTGTGTATGTGTGTGTGTGTGTGTGTAATTGCATGTGTGTGTTTTTGTGAAGGTGGGAATGATTGTGTATATGTATGTAAATACGTGTGTGTGATTGTGTGTGTAAAAGTGTATGTATGTATATGTGTTCGTGTCAGTATATCATATAACAATTGCCTTTCTTTTTTACACCCCTCTCATGCACCATTTCATTTCAAAACCACCGATTGGTAACTCGATTAAGTCATGTTGCAAAGGTTTGTTGTTTATGAATTAGGATCCCATTCAGTTCGATTGATTTGATTTACGTATCATCGATTTCCTTTGCAAAGCATTTATTCGAAAGTAATTGAAATATACAGCATTGAAAAGTGCAACAAGTTTTACACATGCAATCAAAGGTATTGCAGTTGAAGTCTTTTTTCTCGGCAAGTTGATAACGGAAGTGTAAAATATTATGAAAAAGTGATATTGGTGCGTTGATAAATATGGTAATCAGGAAAGTGGTTTATAAAATTTATGCAAAAACAAACAAATAAACAAAATAGTTACTGAAATGAGAATCATAGACAACACACTAATCAAAAGCAATATGATTAATAATTCTGTTAATATGATATTATTAATTGTGATTACGTGTTGTAATGACCCGATTATAAGGATGATAGTGTCACTTATGTAATTGTATCTTTAACAGTAAATTGCCAGACTTCACTTCCGTTAACCTTGTGAGTATTATTTTTATGATAAGTGTATCATTAATGTTCTTATGATTTCTATTATCATTATGATTATGATTAGTAACAGTGTGAGTATCGTTGTCATTGCTATTTCTTTTTGTTTACGATTAAGATTATTTTTGTGATTATCATTATAATTGTAGTTGTTGAAACCACCCTTATCATAAGTATAATGATAATAATAATGTTAGAAATAATGATAATGATAATTATAATAATGATGATAATACTGATAATGATAATGATAATAATAATAATAATAATAATAATAATAATGATATTGCTAATGATGATAATAAGGCTAATACTGATAATGATAATAATACTCATAATAATGATGATAATAATAATGATAATGATAATGATAATGAAAATAATAATCGTGTTCAACATCATTTCCTAAAGTATTTAAATTGACTTCAATTGAATTAAACTTTCAAACTGAAAATGAAAAGAAAGATTAATAATCTACATGATTGTAAGCTATTTCAGCCAAAGAAATGCCACCCATTACAAGTTCTTTAATCATATCGTTAATATTTTGTCAATTCATTTTTTTCTGGCCACAAAAGCATTATATCATGGCACGGGTTTATGACGCAAAAATAATTAGGTGAGAGTATGTGGCGCAAACTCTTCCGGGTGAGC
>NW_028234425.1:24424621-24432121 GCF_977035675.1 Penaeus japonicus | reverse complement strand
TGGTTTTTACATTAGTTCTTATGATTTATATCAAGATTACTAAGGGATTTTTTAGGTGACAAAACAAATATAGTTTATATCTATGACACACACTTATCACTATATCTCACACACACACACACATTCTAACACACTACCACACATACACTAACATTAATACTAACACAAACACTAACACACACACACTAACACTAACATAAACACACATACACACGCACACACACACAAACACACACACACACACACACACACACAGCAAATCTACACAGGTCGTCAGTTGCAAATTTATTGCCCCCCCCCCCCCCGCCCCCATCGTATCAAGACATGCGTAAAGCAAATTTCTCTGCAGTTGCCAAGCAGTGCAGTGCAGCCATACTTGCATGATGAATGAAAATAACTCTCCCAGTTCTCTTACTATGCAAGAAACTTTTCTGTTCTTGATTGATGATGCATGCTTGGCCACCGGGATCTGCAGTCAGAGAGAGAGAGAGAGAAAAAAAAAAAAAAGAGGAAGAAGAAAAAAAGAAAGACGAAGTAGAAGAAGAAGCAGAGGATAAAGAAGAAGCAGACTATGAAGAAGGAGAAGAAGAAGAAGAAGGAATGAAGAAGAAGCAGACTATGAAGAAGGAGAAGAAGAACAAGAAGGAATGAAGAAGAAGCAGACTATGAAGAAGGAGAAGAAGAACAAGAAGGAATGAAGAAGACGCAGAAGATGAAGAAGGAGAAGAAGAACAAGAAGGAGAAGAAGAAAGAATAAGGAAGAAGCAGAATATGAAGAAGGAGAAGAAGAAGAACGAATGAGGAAGAAGCAGCATACGACGTAGGAGAAGAAAAACAAGAAGGAGAAGAAGAAGAAGGAATGAAGAAGAAGCAGACTATGAAGAAGGAGAAGAAGAACGAATGAAGAAGAAGCAGGATATGAAGAAGGAGATGAAGAAGTAGAAAGAGAAGAAGGGGAGGAAGAGGTACAAAACTAAGATTAAAACTAGTAATAAAAGTGAGAAGAAAAAAAAGGAGCAGAAAAAAAAACAGAAAACGAAAAGATAAAAAAAAGATAACAAAATGAAAAAAGAAAGAAAGAAAAAATAACACACACACACAAAAAAAAAAAACAGATCGCCTACAGAAGCCAAGAAAAGGTTAATGACTTTCCCGTTGCTTACTGATGTTGCGATAAAAAAAAAAAAAAAGCCACAGGATAAATGAATTTTCTTTCTCCCGTTGGCCCGACAAACGGTTCCTTTTTTTTTACAGCTATGGAAACTTGAGTAATTAAAGGGGAAGGAATCAGTATATTAAGGGCGCGTATTCCCCTGTCATTTTGCTAATTGCTCCACTGGAAACTCATGAATAGCTAAATAGCAGTGGTTATCACAGAGAAATTTAATCACCTACCGCCATCCACAGTTTTATAAAATCAAAGTGAATCGACGGAATATAAGGTATTAAGGCATTGGGAACGAATGCCAAGAAATCATAAAAGCCATTACTTAATCATTACGAAAGAAAAGCAGATACACACACTCGAAGGACATCCGTGGACAGGATTCAACATCATGAGCTTTATCGAAGATTTATCAATGAGGGTTCCGGGTTATAAAGGTTGGTCTATCATTCATTTGGGTAAATTTGAGAGAGAGAGAGAGAGGGGGGGGTGAATGAGAGAGAGAGAGAGAGAGAGAGAGAGAGAGAGAGAGAGAGAGAGAGAGAGAGAGAGAGAGAGAGAGAGAGAGAGAGAGAGAGAGAGAGAGAGAGAGAGAAAGAGAGAAAGAGAAAGAGAGAAAGAGAGAAGGAGAGAGAGAGAGCTAGAGGAATAAATAGATAAGTAGATAGAAAGATAGATAGACAAATAGACAGATAGATAGAGATAGATGGATAGATAGATAAAGAGAAAACAAGAAAGAGATCTAGATAGATAAATAATAGGTAGATAGATAGACAGATAAAAAGATAAAGATAAAGAAAGAGACAGAAAGAGAGAGAGAGAAAAAAAAACATAATATAAAATCAGAGATACAAACCAGAGGAGAAAGAGAGAAAAAGGGAACTATCTCTCCATTTTCATACACAAAAGGACGCCCATGCTCTTACCATGCACTCCCTTCCCCTCGCATGACAAATGGCCTCTCCCAAAGAACTTTTCCTTGCTCTTGCCAACAGCTACTTGTCGATTCCTTATACCCTTTTTAATCATAATACCTGTGGGTTTTGATGATGATGATGGTGGTGGTGGCGGTGATGGTGATTGGTTATGGTGATTATGGTGGTGATTAATGATGATGGTGATGATGGTGGTAGTGGTGGTAGTGTTGGTGGTAATGGTAATGATAATGATGATGACACTCTGGTATCATGATAATGATCATGGATTTAATAACAATGGTATTGTTATATTTTGTTATATATCTTGTTGATTATAGTAATAACAACAATTGTGAATGCATATATATATATATTATATACATATGAATATATATTTATATATATATATATATATATATATATATAATATTATATATATATATTTAAAGATATATATATTATATATATATATATATATTTATATATATATATGTATATATATATATATATATATATATATATTTATATATATTATATATATATATATATTATGTAAAATATATATATTCATATATATATATATATATATATAATATATATATATATATATATATATATAGTATTATATTATATATATATATATATATATATATATATATATATATATATATATATATATATATATATATTATATATTCATATATTATATATATATATTCATATATTATATATTCATATATTAAATGTATATATATATATATATATATATATATATATATATATATATATATATATATATATATATATATATATATCATATATATTATATTATATATATACATAAATATTTATATATATATATTATAATATATGATATATATATATATATATGTATATATATATATATATATATATATATATATATATATATATATATATATATATATATATATATATATATATATATATATATATATATATATACATACACACACACCTTTATTACAGTTTATTTCAGCGGAACCGAAATAAACACGAAATATTGTCGACTTCTGAATGCATTTTCCGTTGCCGTGGAGATGGCGTCATGCAGATTTGGTCATGCACTGGAAAAATGATAAGACTTCTAAAGAAATTTATCTCCTGGTAAAAAGCCCCCAATTTCAGAAGAATTTTTTAAGCGTTTAAACAGAGGTTATCATTATGCATACTTTGTTGAGGCAGAAGTACGGAGCTAAAACCTATGTTCTTTGTAATATCTTTTCTCAAACGGAGAATAACGTTATTGGTTATGCAAAGTAAATACAGTTTTTATATAATATACATTTATCTTTCTTTTTTGAGAATGTACATTTGGGAAACTTATTTCAAACCTTCCTCAGATAGCAAGAAACATCACTGCTTATTTTCCACACGTTACTGTGCTTAACCATTTAGTGGTCCTATCCACGTATATACATCAACATATACATCTTTCAACAACAAAAAACACAAACAAAAACAACAACAAGCTAAACAGCATCTCAAAGAATAAATCTATCTAGCTTCGACCTAGAATTTAGAAAATTTACTAGAGCGTGTAGACAGAAAGTCCTTACTCGACTCCCTTGGAACTTCGGGTTCACTCTAATCAAGGGAGAAACGCTTCCGGATGTTCGAGTGGCATTTTGTAGATTAGGGAGGGGCTGGATTGGGGAATGGCGAGGGTGGGGAGGTGGCGGGTTACGGGGAGATGGGGTGGAGGAGGAGTAGGAGGAGGAGCAGGGGAGGAGGTGGTAGGAGGAAGGTCGGGAAGGCGGAAAAAAACGTAAATGGTGGGAAGGCGAGGGAGGGCAGGGGGGACGGGAATGGGAGGAGGAGCAGGTTGGGGGTGGGGAGTAGGGGAGGAGAGGAATGAGTTAGGGACGTGAGGAGGTTGGAGGGTGGTGGGGGGGAAAGGGGGGGGGAGGAGGGAGGCCGTGAGGCGGAGGGGGACGCGAAAAGCAAGGGAATGGGGAGAAGGTGGGGGGAAAGAGGAGTAGAAGAGGAGGAGGTGGGGGAAGGGGGGAAGAGGTGGGAAGGGGGGAGGTGGGGGGAAGGGGGAGGAGGAGGAGGTGGGAAGGGGAAGAGGAGGTGGAGTAGGGGAGGACGAGGTGGGAAGGGGGAGGAGGTGAGAAGGGGAGGAGGAGGAGGTGGGAAGGGGGGAGGAGGTGGAGGAGGGGAGGAGGAGGAGGGAGGGAAATAGGAAAAGGAGGAGGAAGAGGGGGAGGTAGAAGTGGACTAGCTGGAAGTAGGGGGAGGAGGGGGAAGAGGAAGGGGGGAGGGAAGGAAGCGGGAGAATGGGACGATCTGGAGGGAGGAGGAGGAGAGGGAAGGGGAGAAGAAGAATAGAAAGACAGAGGGAAGAGCAAGGGAAGAGGAATACGGTAGAGAATCATAGTGGGGAGGATGGGAGGGGAAGGGAAGTTGAGAAGATGGGAGGGAAGGGAGGGCGGAGGAGGCTGGGTAGGGAAGGGTAGGAATTAAAGAGGAAGGAAGGAGGAGGAGGAAGGGGTTGGGAAGAGAGATAAGGGGGGAAGAGAAGAGGAGGGAAGAGGTAAAAGGGAGGGGAAGGGGAGGGGATAAGGGGGAAGTGAAGGGGGGACAAACGAAAGTGGATTGGCTGAGAACTCGCGAATTTAACAGAGGCGTTTATTGTCACCTCCCTCTCTTGTAATCATCATTTATTCGTTTCTTTGGCTATGTCTCTCTCTCTCTCTCTCTCTCTCTCTCTCTGTCTACTCTCTGCTCTCTCTCTCTCTCTCTCTCTCTCTCTCTCTCTCTCTCTCTCTCTCTCTCTCTCTGTCCACTCTCTGATCTCTCTCTCTCTCTCTCTCTCTCTCTCTCTCTCTATCTCTCTCTCTCTTCTCTCTCTCTCTCTCTCACTCCACGCCGCTCGTCCCCTCGTTCTCTCTCCAGTTCCAGATCTCTCTCTCTCTCTCTCTCTGATCTCTCTCTTTCTCTCTCTCTCTCTGTCCACTCTGTCCTCTCTCTCTCTCTTTCTCTCTCTCTCTCTCCCTCTCTCTCTCTGATCTCTCTCTTTCTCTCTCTCTCTCTGTCCACTCTCTGTTCTCTCTCTCTCTCTTTCCACTCTTTCTCCACTCTCTCTCTCTGATAATAATTATAACGATAGCAATAACAATAATGAGAGTGGTAATGTTAATGATGATTATGATGGAAATACAATGATAGTTATGATTACAATGATAGTTATGATAATGATGATAATAACAATAATAGAAAGTGTATTGGAATTGATGAGAACAATAATGATGATAAAGATAAGAGTAATGGTAATTATGATAATGAGGATAATGATAATGATAGTAATGATAAAGATAACAATGTTAATGATAGTAATAACGATAATATCAACCATGATACTATAAGGATAATAATGATAAACCAAAAAGAATTGAAACACATAGAATTAAAAGAAAAAATAGTAGCAGGAGAAGAAACTAAGACATAAAGGGAAAGAAGAAAAAAAAGGGAAAAAAAGAAGAAGCAGAAAAGTTGAACCACTGAAAGCAAACGGTAATAATTTTCCAAGGCCCAGTGGCTCCCCCACCCCACCGTCCCTCCTTGCCCCCTCCCCCCTATCGGAACCTTGTTAATACACTAAAAAATGTATGAATTAAGAGAGGAGAGTAAGACTGATAGATAAGTGGATAGATAGGTTGGTAGGTGGATAGAGAGAAGGAAAGAGATATAGGGAGAGAGGGTGAGGGAGGGAAAGAAATAGGAGAGAGAGAGAGAGAGAGAGAGAGAGAGAGAGAGAGAGAGAGAGAGAGAGAGAGAGAGAGAGAGAGAGAGAGAGAGAGAGGAAGAGAAGAAGAGAGAGAGAGAGAGAGAGAGAGAGATCAGATAGAAAAGAGAGATGAGAGCGGATGGGAGAGATGGAGGAGAGAGAGATAGATAGAGCGAGAGAGATATATAGATTAGAGAGAGAAGAGAGGAGAGAGAGAGATAAGAGAGAAGAGAGAGAGATAGAGAGAGAGAAGAGAGCGAGCGAGAGAGAGAGAGAGAGACTGAGTGAGAGAAGAAAAGAGAGAGAGAGACTGAGGGAGAGAAGAGAGAGAGAGAGAGAGAGAGAGAGAGAGAGAGAGAGAGGAGAGAGAGATAGAAGATAGAAAGATAAGTGAAGAGAGAAAGAGAGTGAGAGAGGATGAGAGAGAGAAGAGAGAGAGAGCTCGAGAGAGAGAGAGGAGAGAAAGAATGAGAGAGAGTGAGAGATGGTTATCGCGAGAGTCGAAAATTTTGAGAGGAGAGAGAGAGAGATAGTGAAACGCAGAGAGGAAAAGAGAGAGAAAAAGAGAGAGCAGAAGAAGAGAAAGATGAGGACAGTGGTGGAGATTGGAAAAAGAGGTGAAAAAAGAAATGGAAATGGAAAAAAAAGAGAGAAGGAGAACAAAAAGGAAAGAGAAAGAGAGACGCAGAGAAAGGAGAGAGAAAAAGAAAAGAAAAGAAACCTTCCTTCGCCTGCTTACAGTTCCCTTCCTGTCAAGAGCTATTTGTTAAAGGCAATATTTCCCTTCTGCCGCTGCGCCGCGAGAGGGAACGAGAAAGCGCGAGAAAGCACGAGAGAGTATGGGCTCGCTCTTGTGCGACCCGGAAACAGGGGCAGCGGAGACGAGGGGGGAGGGGGGAGGGGGAGGGGGATAGGGAATGGGGACAATAGGGAGGTAGGCAGTAGGAAGGGGGGAAAAATGAGCGAATGAAAAGGGAGTGCAGGGAGAGAATAAGGAGGGGGTAGAAAGATCAGGAGAGGCGGAATATGGTAGGATGTTGATGGGAATAGAGAGAAGGGTGAGAAATTGAAGGGCTAGGGAAGAAGCTGGAGAGTGCTTGGGGGAAAGGAGGGGAAAGGGTAAGACGAGGGAAAGGGGGAATAGAGGGGAAGCAAGGAATGAAATGGAGAAGAAAGTAAGATAATGAGGCTAGGGGATTGGAAAGGGAGGGGAAGTGAAAAAGGGGAAAGAACAAGGAGGGAAGATGTGTGGAGGTGAGCGAGTAGAAAGGAGAAGGAGGGATGATGAAAGGATGCGAGCAACTAATACCTGGTTGAAAATCGCAGAGTGGGATGTGGGGGGGGGGAGGGGGGAAGGAAGAAGCTGGTGCATGTGAAGGGGGAGGTGAGGTGGGGGGAGTGAAACGTGTGGTGTATTGGGTAGAGAGGAAGTGGGGGGGGAGTGCATCAGGGCAACAGCACCGCCGTTCTCTCTCACGCACAGCACTTGTATTTATTTAATAATATAGTAATATTTTTTTTTTTTTCGTTGCTGACATCGCCGACGCACTCCGTTGTCTAAGAGGCTTGGGAGAGAGGATGGGGTAGGGGGGAGGGGGTTTGTATTTCTAATGGCTTGTTGTTGTTGTAGATGTGTGGTTTCGTGGTGT
>NW_028234425.1:24383362-24385862 GCF_977035675.1 Penaeus japonicus | reverse complement strand
TGACAAATGTTATGAAATATATAATTTTACGACAGTTTTTGTATATTTCCAGATTAAACAATCCAGAAGCCACTACGCAATAAAAAAAAGAAAGATACAAACAATTTCAAACATTCATTGATGTGATAAATTCTAATAATATTGTCAATATAGTTTTAACTGATTGATTATCTGTTATCAGTTGCTGCATGTGTGAACGAATTATTATGGGCTCCAAAAGTTAGCCAAATAACCGATCAACCTCAAAAACTTTAAAACAATTAAAATGATACAAAAAATATTTTTTTCTTATTATCTCTTTCTTCACGTTTCCCTTTCTCTTCCCTCTATAGTTATGCGGTTTATACATTTATAGTGTTTTATCCTTCACTTCTTTCAAACATTCATTAATTCATCCATTCATTCATTGAATCATTGAGTCATTCATTCACCCATTCATTGAGTCATTCATTCACCCATTCATTGAGTCATTCATTCATCCGTGGAGTTATTAATTAATTATTCATATCTTCATCTATTTATTAATTCATTCAGTTATTCATCTCTTCATGCATTTATCAATCCATTCATTTATTAATTGTAAACGAGATAAAGAGAAACAGACGTACGGCCGGTGTTAGCTATGGTCTCAGCCAACCAATCAAAAGATAAGATTGGGTCGCCAGCAGTGACGCCCCTGGGGATTCGTACCGACAACCCTCGAGCTGCGAGGCCGCTTCTCTCATCTCAGCCGCCCACCAGCCCACGAGGCGACCTATTATTGCCACGAGCTCTCCTTATTACGAATGGGTGTTGAGTAGCGGGAGAGGTATATTTGTTTATAGTTATTTGTTCGTTGTTGGTTTAAACTTTCGTTATGAAATATGTGAATATATTTTTTTTGAAAAATCGAATTTACTTCATTATTTTTTTATTGGGGCTGTTTCGTTTTATGTGTGAGTACACGTTACTGTTTTTATATCTTAATTCATAAGTTATATAAAGTTATTTTCATTCAAAAGTTATATAAAGTTATTTTCATTCAAAAAATATATAAAGTTATTTTATTTTCATTCAAAAGTTATATAAAATATCTTTATTCAAAAGTTATATAAAGTTATCTTCATTCAAAAGTTATGTAAAATATTTTCATTCAAAAGTTATATAAAGTTATTTCTATTTTCATTCAAAAGTTATATAACATATTTTCATTCAAAAGTTATATAAAGTTTTTTATATTTTCATTCAAAAGTTATATAAAGGGATTTTCCTTCAAAAGTTATATAAAGTTATTTTCATTCAAAAGTTATATAAAATTATTTTTATTTTCATTCAAACGTTATATAAAATATTTTCATTCAAAAGTTATATAAAGTTATTTTTATTTTCATTCAAAAGTTACATAAAGTTATTTTCATATTCATTCAAAAGTTATATAAAGTTATTTTCATTTTCATTCAAAAGTTATATAAAGTTATCTTCATTCAAAAGTTATACAAAATATTTTCATTCAAAAGTTATATAAAGTTATCTTCATTCAAAAGTTATACAAAATATTTTCGTTCAAAAGTTATATAAAGTTATCTTCATTCAAAAGTTATATAAAGTTATATTTATTTTCATTCAAACGTTATATAAAGTTTTCTCTATTCAAAAGTTATATAAAATATTTTCATTCAAAAGTTATATAAAGTTATTTTCATTCAAAAGTTATATATAGGTATTTTCCTTCGAAAGTCTGTAAGGTCCAGTAGTTTCAATTGATTTTTAATTTTCTCAAGGCGGAACCTTAATCAAACCTTTGAATGTGAAGCATGGAGGATAACAGTTATTGTTTTCTTTTTTTTAATACATGCAAGACACATTTCAACACCCCTGAGCTTATGAATGTAAGACTTGAGAACACCTTTCCTAGAATATCGCCTTTGATAAGACCAGACCAACAGATAACCCACTAAATTCATATCTAAATATCGAACGAAATGTGTATTTCGTCCTCAAATAGGAATCGTACCGCTGTGATAATAACTTCGAGCTAGCCTTCTCACTCTAGGGATGAGTCACAGGGTATGGTAATTCCTACACGGTGATAATACCGGCAATCAAACAACCGAACCCTCATCAATATCGACCTAGTTAGGTCACTACACTTTTTAGAAAAGTGTGCCCTATTACCTTCCTTAGACTAGCGTCACCTTGACCTTTCTCAAACAGGGTTCGAATGTAACTATCCTGTGACTAGATCTTTCAGCCTCCTATTCCTCTCATTGTACCAAATTTCTTGAAATGCTGGTGTCGCTTTGATCTTCCTTCGACGTAACTTTCCTAATGGGACAAGGATGTAGCTGCCTTATGGTCAGATTTTGTTCAGCCTCTTCCTTCTCTTACTGGTCACGTTAGATTAACACGGGTGTTATACAGGCCCTTAGGTGGGTGGTATAGCGTAGATATACTCCTTGGAAGAGGATGGTAGGAGCCGGTCCCTTGTGTGCTATGGACAAGAAGAAAGTTTGTATCAAAC
>NW_028234425.1:24378362-24380862 GCF_977035675.1 Penaeus japonicus | reverse complement strand
TACCTTATCAGGAGTCACCCTTTCCCTCCCACACAGCACATAATGAAACTGATCCTGGCTGTCAATCTTCCTTGTCATGAGCGACCTCGATCAAAGTTATGACACAGGGAGTTGTTTTGTTCTAATTACATCCGCTATTTACGTCTACGTGAATGCCATGCGTGTCAGATGTGACAGGTGGGGATATGGTTCATATACACACATGTTTTCTGTCACTGGTCTTCTATATTATTTCCCCTTTCGTGTGTCTTGCTGTTGCATTCCGTTGTTATATGCATTATTATTTCGGCAGAGTATATCCCTCTTGCTCTTGGTTCTTTACATTTGAAGGGACATCCTCTTAGTCTCTGTCAAATTCTCTTTCGAAAAAAAGAGGTGTTATTTCTACTCTAAGCCAGCAACCACTTATAAGAGATACTTTTAATCATTCTAGATATATGGGTAGAGAGGTTGATATGAACTTAGCTTGAGGGGAAAAAAAATCATTGTAATAATGTAAATCTTGTGCTATGATATATTACGATTTTTTGTCGTGACAATTTTTCAGCCCAAGGGGAAGTCCAACCTTAATTACTCATTCAGGTACATTCAACCTGAGTAATTTCTCCATCCAAAAAAAAGAAAAAGAAAAGAAAGAAAGAAAAAAACAAAAACATTAATCAACATATAGCTCCTGGTTCGTCAAAGTACAGGCTGGTGGTATGTGGATGAAAACGTCTCCTAAATCAAATATAATGATATCAAATACTCTATAAGCAAAGTTGTTGAGTGAAAGTGAGAGAGAGAGAGGGAGAGAGAGAGAGAGAGAGAGAGAGAGAGAGAGAGAGAGAGAGAGAGAGAGAGAGAGAGAGAGAGAGAGAGAGAGAGAGAGAGAGAGAGAGAGAGAGAGAAAGAGAGAGAGAGAGAGAGAGAGAGAGAGAGTAACATATAACATATTTTATTTTAATAATAAGATAACAATATCTCATAATAATATTTTGTTTTATCTCATAAATACAAAATGATAACATATCAAAGGATAAGATAATTCTGACTTTCAATCTGAACGGAGAGATACAACCACAACTACCTACTAGGTCGTAAGCGCCTCTGATTTTTCCCATCTCAGGGGTCGCCGCAGCGGATCACTTGTCTCCATCTTCCTCTATCCTCAGCATCCTCTCCAGTCAGATCAGCTGCTCTCATCTCTTCTCTCATTGCATCCACGAATCTCCTCTTAGGCCTTCCTTTCTTTCCATTTGTTCTTCTCCCCGATGGTTCCACACCTAACAACCTTCTTCCGACGTGCTCCTCGTCTCTCCTCACCACGTGGCCGAAGCACCTTAACTTAGGGTAAGGGTAATATTTGAACACAAATTAGGCCATAATTAAAAGTTTGCAGTGCACTGCCCTATACAATAGAAGTCTTAGGAAAATGAAACTTCTACTCGAAATATTTTGTAAGACCTCTTTTTGCAAAACTAAAGGCTATGACTAATTATGAAAAATATATCTCGTAATTTATTTTTCGATATTTGTACTAACTAACTCATTAGATCAATATCTTAAGCGAATTTACCATATTTTTATCTTATAATTTTCAACCAATATTATATTCATGTATTGTAGTACCTGAGGCCCCTTAATAACCCAACAACACTGATGACAGAAAAAGGCTAAATCAAAACAAAATTTGAATTTTGTTGAATAAATAAAACGAACAGGATATGAGAAGCGGTTGCCTGCTTTTTTTTTTCCTAAACGTTTACGTGTAAAATAGGCTTATCTACGCGTTATCAGGGGAAAAATAGAAGAAGAAAAAAAAAATATCCCAGGGTTTAGAATAAAAGAAAATTGAAAAAAGATGGTTCGTGATAAATTTAGAATTCATGCAACTGGCTCTTTGCAAAACATGATAAGTAAGTATTTACGTTAACGATAACACGGATGATTTTGTTTTCTTTATAAAGTTTATCTTAATAACGTGATAAATCTAGAATCATATTAGTTTCCTCTTTGGAAACATAGTGTAAAAAACAAAATCATGCATGATAACACTGCTGATATTTATGATGTTATTGTTTCTTAAGAATGTTTTACTGAAAAAGATGAACTTATAAGGCATTTACTTTGCATTTTGTAAAACATGATTCATTTCATCTTTCAATGTAACGCTGTTGATAATTCTTAGCATTTCCCGTTAAAGTTTTTTTTTTTTTTTGTGTGTGACTAATAATGGATATATTGATACTCTTGAACTAAAGAATATATGATATAAAACAACGAAGTTCTATCAAATCAGTAATATATATATATATATATATACATATATATATATATATATATATATATATATATATATATATATATATATATATTGAATCATAAGTAAGCAGAATTTTTGTATCAATTACCTATATATATATATATATATATATATATATATATATATATATATGTTAGCTTTTCTGTTTGTTTATTATTGTTTAAGATCAATCTAGCTCTATTTCACAATTGAAAA
>NW_028234425.1:24360862-24370862 GCF_977035675.1 Penaeus japonicus | reverse complement strand
GAGGAAAGAGGATGGAGAGTGAGGGGAGAGGGAGGGGGGGGAGTGAGGAGAGAGGATGGAGAGTGAGGGGAGAGGGGGGGGGGGGGGGGGAGGGGGGGGGGGGGAGAGGGAGGGGGGGGGAGTGAGGAGAGAGGATGGAGAGTGAGGGGAGAGGGGAGGGAGAGTGAGGAGAGAGGATGGAGAGTAAGGGGTGAGGGAGGGGGGGTGAGGAGAGAGGGGCGGGAGAGTGAGGAGAGTGAGGGGGGAGTATGGAAAGAGGGGAAGAAGAGTGAGGAAAGAGGATGGAGAGTGAGGGGAGAGGGGAGGGAGAGTGAGGAAAGAGGATGGAGAGGGAGGGGGGGGGGGGGTGAGGAGAGAGGGGAAGGAGAGTGAGGAAAGAGGATGGAGAGTGAGGAGAGAAGATGGAGAGTAAGGGGGGAGGGAGGGGGGGTGAGGAGAGAAGGAAGGGAGAGTGAGGAGAGAGGATGGAGAGTGAGGGGAGAGGGGGAGGGGCGCGTGCGTTTTTCGTTTTTTTTTTCTCTCTCTCTCCCTCTATCCCTTTCTCTCTCCCTCCTTCCATCTCTCTCCCTCCCTTCCTCCATCCATCTCTCTCTCTCACTGTATCTCTCCCTCTCTCTCTCTCTCCCTCCCTCCCTCCATCTCTCTCTCTCTCTCCCTCCCTCCATCTCTCTCTCCCTCTCACACTCTCTCTCCCTCCCTTCCTCCATCCATATATCTCTCCCCCCCACCTCTCTTTCTCTCTCTCTCTCTCTCTCTCTTCATCTCTCTCTATCCCGCTCTCTCTCTCTCTCTCTCTCTCTCTCTCTCTCTCTCTCTCTCTCTCGAGCGCGAACTCTTTGACGTTCATTAAATTCCCGAATCCTTGATCTTTTTTCCTTCAACGGATAATTATGTGTGAATGTAAATTAGTGAAAGACGAGGACATTAAAACTTTTTTTTTCAAAATCTGTTTTCTTTTTATTTGAAAAGTTCGCTCTCTACTATTAGTTAGGCAACCTAAGGATATGATTCTCTCCTCTCTCTTTCCCTTTCCTTCTTTCCATCCCTCATCTCTCTCTTTCTCTCTGAGAGAGAGAGACCGAGCGAGGGAGAGACAGAGAGGTGGAGGGGAGCAGATTAACCGAAATATTGATATAATGATAATAAAGAAGATGATAATGATAGTGATACTAATTATCAAACAATATGGAACTAATAATGATAATGATAATGTGATAATGACAAAAAAAAAAAAAAAAAAAAAACGATGAAAGCTTCGAAATGAAACCAAATATTCGGATTTGGAGTTTGGAGGAAAAAAAAAGCTTTAATTCCTATTCTCGTAATCCCTCGCTTTGAGAGAGAACGATAAGCTTTGGGACGAAAAATGAGCTGACAACAGGCGGTTTCACTTTGATTTTTTGAACGATCTAAAACGATTCATTGGTCTCCCGTTTCTTCTCTCTATCTCTCTCATTCTCTGTCTCTCTCTCTCTCTCTCTCTTTCTCTCTCTCTCTCTCTGTCTCTCTTTCTTTCTCTCTTTTCTCTGTCTGTCTCTCTCTCTCTCTGTCTCTCTCTCTCTCTCTCTCTCTCTCTCATTCTCTCTCTTATTTGTTCTCACTTTCTTTATTTATAACAACCCAAATTATCCTATAATTTCTAGAGAAATGTATATATTTTTTCATCCTTTTGATTATCATTATTACCTTCATCATCCTTACCACTATCAGTATCATCATCATTTCTATCATTATCATTATTGTCCCTAGCATCCACACTTCTTCGAAAATAAACTTATCTTTCTTTCTTTTCCAATTCCCTTTTTGTCATGTTTCCAGCTGGGATTTCAACATTGAAATCCTGCAAGTAATACAATGGAGTTTCTTTCATTGCATCCAAGCGCTGAATTTTCCTGAATTGCAGCTTCTCATTCCTCTCTTTCCTGGCACTTCCAGCCACTCCCCCCCCCCACCCGCTTCGATCCCCTACCCCTCTTCCCCTCCTTCCTCCCTTCTCCTCCTTTGCCTCCTACCTACCGTACGCCCTCTCCCCCTCCCCCATTCTATTCTAAAACTCACCCCCCACCACCATCTCCTTCCTCCTTTCCCCCCATTCTTCCTTCCAACCTGGCACCCCTCCACCGCCTTCCTGTCTTCCTTTCCCTCTCCTAACTCCTCCAACACCCCCCCCACCCCCACCATTCTCTCTCCCCTCCCCCATCACCTCCTCTCTACCCTCTATCTCCACCTTCTCTCCCCTCCCCCCCCACCTCCCTCTCCTCTCTCCCCTCCCCCGCCACCTCCTCTCCCCTCTTCCCCCCTCCCCTCCCCCTCGAAACGAAACTCGACCTCGTCTGCGCATTGTTACTGAAGGAAGATGTAGAATATTTTCTTGCTCTTCCGACGCCGTATAGAATAACGTCTTGACCTTTTCTTTTTCTTTCTATTATCAAGTAATACTGTATTTTTTTTTCACTTTCGAATCTACGGAGAATGACATTTACACACTGATCTCTCTTTTTCTCTTCTTTTCTTTTTTTTTCACACGCTACTGTTCCCTACTGTACTATGACTCTGTTTCAGTATATAATCGACTCCTACTTAACGTATTTTTGTAGGTATTTATTCGATGTATTACTTACGTAGATGGAAAACATACGCCAAAAGGGGTGAGGGCAGTAGGGGGAGGGGGTGGGGGCTGAACGGAGGGGTTAGGGGTAGGAGGTGAGAGTAGGGTAGGGTTGGAGAGAAGGGAGGGGGTATGGGGATAGAGGTTGGGGAGGAGGGAGGGAGGGGGGTGGGGGATAGAGATCACCCAAAGGCTTTTATCGTAACGGTCATTTTGCCTTCCGATATTTAACGTCTTTTTTTCAGTCCGATTTTCCCTTCTTTTCTCTCTGTTTTTTTTTTCCTCCTCTCTCTCTCTCTCTCTTTCTTTTGAAGGCAAGATTATCCAAGCCTGGGAGGATACAAAAGGTTTCTTTTTCTTAATGGAAAGAATCGACGGTTATTTTTGAATGTACAGTGAGCAAGTTCGGAAAAAGCGTTGATTATGTTAGTTTTCCCTTTCATTTTTTTTTCTCTATAGAAAATGGGATGCTTGATTCACGTGTTTTTATCAGGAGGTATCCACTCTCTTCCGTCGCTCTCTCTCTTTCTCTCATTCTCTGTCATTCTCTCTCGCTCTCTCTCTTTCTATCACTCTCTCTCTCTCTCTTGGAAGACCTAGTGTCCTTAATCTTAGACTTGAAGAAAAAGTACAAGGAAATGGAGATATCCGTATGTGAGCTTGTACCAACTCTGAATTCTGATGATCTCAATGATAAAATCAATCAATTTAACTGTAAAGAAAAAGAATTGAGCTCTGATAATGGAATTCAAATTATACAAACTCATTTACATTTCAGACTTGGTACAGGCGAAGTAGATGATATGTGTTTTACTATGGATCGCTAATGCAGGTGTTTTTCTGAATAGGCATGATGTAGTGAGATTATTGCAAACAATAGGCAAACAGTATAATCATTTTAAGCTAGCTGATAACTGGAATTACATAAAGAGAAATCACATGCCTTCACAAAAGGCTCTTAGACGAATTAGCCATCCACAACTCGTACATGGTGATAACTCAGCGACATTAGATAAAGGTTGGCAAACGCAAAGTAGGAAAATAAATGTAGAAGGTAACACAAGAGATATAAATTTAAGAAGAGCCTGGACAGATAAGAACAGAGTCCATCGAAATTTCACATCAAACGTTAGAATAAGGTCAAGTCAACAACCTCGCGAGGCAAACAGTTCTCATGCAAGCAACCATCGACATGGATGTTTTAAATGTGGAGAGTACAACCACAGACAGTCGAACTATAGATATGACCACAAAGTCAAAGGCGCAAACTGCCTTTCATACGGTCACAAAAGTAGATTGTCATTATTATAGCGCATAGGAACTTGGCCAAGAAGATAGTGCCGTTAATAAGTCTGTACTAAGTAAGGACCTCATAAATAATGTGTACATAAATGCTCAGTCTCTCCTCAGTCATAAGGAGGAAATAGAGATACTAGTTAATGAAAGATGTGTCGATGTTTTATGCATCACTGAGACGTGGCTTCTCCCAGGCATTCCTTATTCTTTTGTAAATATATCTTCCTTTAAGTTACACCGCCAAGATTATGGTCGAGGGGGTGGTGTTTGTATATATACTAAAGAAAACATTAAGGTGACAGAAGTCAACACTGGCATCGAAAAAGTTGAAGGTGTTGAGGATATATGGATTGCTATGCAATGTAGGAAACTGCCTTCTATAATTATTGGTTGCATTTATCGACATCCTCATGCCCATGTCATGTCTTTCTCCTATATTTCTGATTGTTTTAAGAATATTTGTTTACGGAACAAGCCAACTTTCATTTTAGGAGAATTTTAACGATAATATTTTAGCATCAAACAGTAAAGTCAACAAATTGATTAAAAGTACGAACCTCACTCAGGTCATAAATAAGCCAAATAGGCTAACTCCCATCTCTGCAACACTTATAGATCTATTGATTACTAACACGCCAGATATAATTACTAATTTTGAAGTAGAGCCCAGCCCTGTGGCTGATCATGAACTTATTTCTGCTACACTTAATATCAGCAAACCAAAAGAACAACCAGTTTTTCAAACGTTTCGGTGTCTTAAGAATTACAACCAAGAAGATTTTTGTAATTCATTAATAGACGAGGCCCCTACTCTCTACAGAATTCTGCACACTGATGATGTAAATATTCAAGTAAAGATTCTAAATGACATCTTCCTGAAATGTTTGAACAGTTACGCACCAATAGTCACGAGAAAAATAACTAAGCCCCTTGGATCACCGATGATGTTAAATCTGTAATGAAAACTAGAGACGAGCTTAAGAGAAGTATTAAGCATGATAGATTTAACATGACCTTGCGTAGCCATTATAAAGAAAAGAAAAAACAAGTGAAAATGCTTATCGAGAGAGGTAAAAAAGAACACTATAGAGGAGCATTCCAAAGCAAAAGAAATGATATTAGCTCTATTTGGAAAACTATCAAGAAAATAATTCCTAATGCTAAGAGTAGTTCAAAGTATATATATGATAATGGTAGTTTACAGAAAAGGGCAGAGGAATTTAATATTTTTTTTGCAAATGTTGGCAAATATGCTTACGAAAAATCACAAGCAAACCTGCATGGTGCTGATGTTGAAAGAAGCTTACCCTTTAATGCAGTTCCCAATACTTGTTTTAGACTTGAGCCTGTGGATTGCAATACTATAATTTTAACTGTAAAATGCATGAAGGAATCCAACGCCTATGGTTCAGATAGGATTCCATTTCGCTTCATAAGAGAATCACTTCCAGTAATTGTCTTTTATCTCACCATCATCATAAACACTTCCATTGCCACCAACACATTTCCCGACTTATGGAAGACATCTCATGTCATTCCCCTACACAAAGGCGGTGACATCGACGATATTAATAACTATCGTCCAATCTCTTTGCTACCAATATTTTCTAAAATATTAGAAAAAATTGTAGCCAATCAGCTAATATCATTCTTAGTCTAAAAGACTCTTAGCAAACAGTCAGCAGAAGCTCTCAATAGAGACCGCTCTTCTTAAAATGACTAATGAAATATACAATAATATGGACAATAAATAAAATATCACTCCTCATACTCTTAGACTTAAGCAAGGCCTTTGACAGTGTAAGTCATGATATCCTCATAAAAAAAAATGCTTGAAGCTCAACATAGATCCTCGTTGGTTCCGAGATTATCTGGTAAACAGATCTCAATCTGTAAGACTTCAGAACGTTGTGTCCTTATCTAGTAATGTCTTCTTTGGTGTTCCTCAAGGATCGGTACTAGGCCCAATTCTTTTTTTCAATTTACGTCAATGATCTATCAGAGTGTTTGCCAAGTAGCTGTGTAGCTCAATATGCAGACGACACACAGCTTCTCCTGGACGGAAATATTGAATGCATATTAGAATTAGTAGAAAGAGCAGAGAATCTCTTCTTCTTCTTCTCAGCTTATGCCTATTCGGGGTCGCCGTTTTTTATGAGCTTTCTCCAAGTACTCCTATTGTATACTATTGCTATATCATCTGTTCTTTTCCTTCAAGTTCCTTTTTACACAATCTTTCCATCTGGTTTTGGGTATACCCTTTCTTCCATTCCCTTCTACTTCCATTTCCATAACCTCTCTCCCAACATGTTCTTCACCCTCCCTTCTCTTTACATGGCCAAACCACCTCAGCCTAGACTCTTGGATTTTCTTTGAGACTTCCCCTACTTTGGCTGTCCCTCTGATATATTCATTTCTGATCATATTTTTCCTGATAACTCCTGACATCCACCTAAGCATTTTCATCTCTGCCACATTTAACTTTCTTCTTTATGTTTAAGAGGTGCTGCTTCCAGGCTGTAGGTTAAGGCTGGTCTAATTACGGTTTTGTGTACCTTTCCTTTAAGTTTAACTGGCACTCTTTTATCGCAAATGACCCCTGACACCTTCCGCCAGTTGTTCCATCCAAACTGAATTCTATGAGTAACTTCCCTTTCCATCCCTGTACTTTCATTTACCATAGACCCAAGGTATTTAAAAGTATTTGTTCTTTTCAACCTATTTCCATTCAGTTGTATTGAGGCCAATTGGTCACCCTGTAGTGATGTGCTTCGCCCCAGCCATCCCTCCAGGACCAATGCACGAGTGTCCCCTTTGTCGCCACGAGGGGGAAGCGGCGCCAAGAGATGGTGTTGTCCTGGAGGGCCTACTACTCGCTCCCTCCCTGGAAGGAGGGCCTACCACATGCTCCCTCCCTGGAAAGAAGGGCATAAATCCCCCTGCGAGGCGTTATTCGGCAGCAGATGCCCTCTTGTACATGAGCCACTAGCTCGGCAACGACACTGCTCACAACTTGTGCCCTTTTGGCACTTGTTGTTTTTTCTCATGAATTTTATTGCCAATTTTATTTATTGTTTGAAAGGGTTGCGACCATAGACAAATTCATGGCCAGCCAAAGGACTGACTTTTGATATAGAAGGAGGAGAGACCTTTTGTGTTTGAATACATATAATTAAATAAACTGTGATGATCGGAATTATTTCGTTTTTATATCTTTTAAGTATCTTTCAAGTCCTGTTTGTGAAACTGAAATAAGAATGTTTGCCTGACTCTAGCCACGCCTGCTCGGCAATGTCCTGTGTAGGAACTCTTTCTTTCCACATACAAACTGACATACACTCATACACATACATAACATACATTTTACACGTCTTCTACTGTCTCGCATATACACGGGTGCTGATCCCTTATCAGCTGGTGGCAGCCTACCCCTACACAGGACGGGATTCACGTTACCATGAATTCAATCGGGATTTTACTTTGGGGCAAGGGAATGTCTCGGGGAATCACTACAGCTCTCTTATTTATTTTTCCCACTCTAAGACTACACGGCGAAACACTGTTAGCCCTTCTTTTAAAAGAGGACATAACCGTCAGGGACCACCCACCAACACCTTACAGGGCGAAACTTCCACGTTAGCCCTTCCTTAAAGACGACATCAGGGATAACCCACCAACACCTTACAGGGCGAAACTTCAACGTTAACCCTTCCTTGAAGACGACATCAGGGACCACCCACCAACACCTTACAGGGCGAAACTTCAACGTTAACCCTTCCTTGAAGACGACATCAGGGACCACCCACCAACACCTTACAGGGCGAAACTTCCACGTTAGCCCTTCCTTAAAGACGACCAATTGCAGCAGTCTCACGTCTGAAAAAAGCTACACCATAGAAGGTCAAAACCTACTTTAGGCAGTTGATCCTTGTTTTTCTCCCGGTTACTCATACCAGAAACACCGTAAAAAGGAGCCATCAAACAGGGATAACCCACTGCCAACAGCTTACAGGGCGAAACTTCCACGTTAGCCCTTCCTCTTGTGACAATCTCACTTCTAAAAAAAAAGATCAGCTACACTATAAAGGGTCAATACCTGCTTAGGCGGTTGATCCTTGTTTTACTCCCGGTCACTCATACCAGCAACACCGGGAACCTCAGTTCCATCCTCGAGGACGTCACTCACGTCCACATCAGCCTCGGGGAAAACTCTAGCTCCTTTTGTACTACATACCGCTTCATCTGGTTACAATAGTAACGGTTTTCTCGGTAAGGCGGCTGCATCAACTGGCAAATAAAAGTGACAAGGCTTACCCGTTTCTTCTCGCACAGGGCCACGCCACCGGGAACCAAGAGCTCGGCCGTAACTCCTGTCCGGCAGGCGCATTCTCTGACGAGGACAAGGTCCCCCCACCAGAGTAGCCAGGGCATCTTTACAATGTTACTTTTTTTTTCTACTATCCCATTAGCCTGGAGATGGAAAGTCGTGAAATATCCCAACGTCATTTTCAATATCTCACATACTTGAGAAAAAGATTTTAAATTCGGTCCCAGGATCTGTTACCAGAATATGAGGTGGTCCAAAAAAAAAAAATCACATTACCTTCACTTTTTACCCCAACTCGAAGATTCTAAATTCTCCGTGAAGCATCGATAATCTTGGACAACAAACCATCTTTTTAGTACAAACGCTTCCCTCAACCAGAATGGACAATCTTTTTTAAAAATACCCTCCTGATTAATTCGTCGGAGTCCCTTATGACTCCGGAATACTCATAAAAACCTTGAAAATAAATATTGCTTCTACAATAACTTAAAAATACAGAGGAATTTGATCGGTCCTATATCCTTCAAGTAATTACCAAATTAACATCGGTGGCAAAACATGTCCCCTGAATTTAGCCCACAATTTTGCTTTAGACTCTTCCCAGTTTACGGTGTTATCGAACAATTTGACATTATCCGGTCTGCCCCTCTGCAAGAAGCCTTCGCCGTGCGAATATAGGCAGAATCAATGGGAGATCTAGTCAAATGTTAATTCCTGAAAATGAACCTATAAAGACAAAGAAATGCCTGAAATTACGGTCAATGCTTGCCTGAAACATTCGATCCCACCGCTGCCACCAAAAATAAATAAGAGAGCTGTAGTGATTCCCCGAGACATTCCCTTGCCCCAAAGTAAAATCCCGATTGAATTCATGGTAACGTGAATCCCGTCCTGTGTAGGGGTAGGCTGCCACCAGCTGATAAGGGATCAGCACCCGTGTATATGCGAGACAGTAGAAGACGTGTAAAATGTATGTTATGTATGTGTATGAGTGTATGTCAGTTTGTATGTGGAAAGAAAGAGTTCCTACACAGGACATTGCCGAGCAGGCGTGGCTAGAGTCAGGCAAACATTCTTATTTCAGTTTCACAAACAGGACTTGAAAGATACTTAAAAGATATAAAAACGAAATAATTCCGATCATCACAGTTTATTTAATTATATGTATTCAAACACAAAAGGTCTCTCCTCCTTCTATATCAAAAGTCAGTCCTTTGGCTGGCCATGAATTTGTCTATGGTCGCAACCCTTTCAAACAATAAATAAAATTGGCAATAAAATTCATGAGAAAAAACAACAAGTGCCAAAAGGGCACAAGTTGTGAGCAGTGTCGTTGCCGAGCTAGTGGCTCATGTACAAGAGGGCATCTGCTGCCGAATAACGCCTCGCAGGGGGATTTATGCCCTTCTTTCCAGGGAGGGAGCATGTGGTAGGCCCTCCTTCCAGGGAGGGAGCGAGTAGTAGGCCCTCCAGGACAACACCATCTCTTGGCGCCGCTTCCCCCTCGTGGCGACAAAGGGGACACTCGTGCATTGGTCCTGGAGGGATGGCTGGGGCGAAGCACATCACTACAACTCATATCAGTTGAGAAGTACACTGTTTTAGACCTGCTAATTTTCATGCCTCGACTCTCTAATGCACACCTCCATTCTTCTAACTTGGTTTCTAATCCTCTTCTACTTTCTGATATCAACACTACGTCATCTGCATATAAAATGCACCATGGTGGGTCCTCCCTAACATTTTGAGTAATAACATCGAATACAATA
>NW_028234425.1:24340862-24343362 GCF_977035675.1 Penaeus japonicus | reverse complement strand
AAACGAAGCCTCCCGTCTTGCACGTCATTGGGCATGGTTGGGGTCGAAAGCCGAACCGCATGTGCAGTGCTGGTAGAAGGTCCTCTTATGGGACAACCATATCTCAGGGCAAGTGCGATTCCACAAACTCCTGTTTGTTTTAAACTAAACCTTTGACTTTTGACTTTGATGGGGAGACTGGTCAACCAGTTAGAGGCGCGGCACCGGTTTCGCGTGCCATACTCAGTCTTCTTTTCATATCCTCAGTAATTATAGAGGTTAGTTTTTTTCTTGAAGTGTTTGTGCCCTCTGCTTTGTTTTCTCTATTTTTTGTAATTTCCATTTTGATTGTTTTTTGTTGTGTTGTATCATGCTGTGTATAATGTTTCTTTTGCTTTTGTTTCTAGCGTTACTATACTATGGCTTGAGTTAGGCTGGCTGAGAGCTTGACTGAGTTTTGGTACTCCCATGTCCGCTATTTTACATACGGTTTGTTTAGCCGAGTCCCCCAAGCCTTGGCGGAAGTTCGAGTATGGCTCTCTCGTTGGCAGTGGGATTTCTTCCACCTGATAGTGCTGGGATCAGGTCTTTATCACAATGCTTCCTCAAGTGGTGAAAGACAGTAAAGGCTCGATGTTAGGTATAGTTCGCATTAAGAAGTTCCACATGTGTTTGATACCTATTTTTGATACCGAAAGTGAAGGCGGTAATATGCCGAGTGCGGTTCCTTCTTTGCGATTTCCTGCCAGCGCTATCACTTCCCTTCCCTGCTCCACTGCATCCACATTAGCCTTTATTATGTATTCTTCCTCGTCCGTTATTCTTCCCTGGCTGCTGTTGATGGGCCAAGAACTGCCCCAAGGTGTTTTTCACCGCCGGCACTTTATGATCACGTTTGTTTCTCGGAAGGCTTATCTCTGCTTGTCCGAGATATTCCGGTTTTACAATTAAAACCGATTTGGCGGCGTTCGGAAAATATCCTTGTGGAGGGCCATATGTCTCAATGAGATTCCACCACTTCCTTATGTTCTCAATTTTCCCTGCTCCGGTCAGGTCGTCGGCATAAGCAGACTTGCTTTATATTTGTTGTTGTGTGGTCAATTATTGTTTGTAGCCTGAGGAGGGCACAACGGGGGGGGGGGTGGGGGGGTGTGGGGGGGGGGATGGCGTACATCGCCATGGCAATTGGGTCACCTTGTGTTGTGCCCTCGTCTGAAGCTATCATATCATAGGTATTTGTTCTATTGTCGACAATGTGGAGCTCTGCTGCTCTTGCTGGTTGTTGTAAGGTGTTCTTAGTGTATTGTGCGAGGCTTGGGCATTGACCTCTATATTGTTGGATTGTTGCCTTCCGGTTGATGTTGTGTTGTGTGAAGGCATTTGTAGCATCCTACCATGAGTACGGCCTGACAATCCGGATCTTCATAGATGTTTCTCATGGCGTGGATTGCTGCCTCACACCCTGCCCTGTTGACCTGCACACACCTGTAAGTTCGTAATTTCCCACGGCTTGTCTAACGTCGTCCTCCGACAACGTTCATGATTGCCTTGCCGATGATTCGTCGTCAAGAACTTCCCTCCAATGCCAATTGGGCGGCATCCGGGCTTCTTGTCGAGGGCATTAAACGACAAGCTGTGAAGGCATCCAGGTCGTTGCAGGTTTTCTGTGCAAGTTTTCTAGCAAGAGATGCAATGGTCTTTTGCAAAGGTCATTTGCAGCTGTCCCAAACTTGCTGCTGCTCAGGATGGTTTTCCCATGCCTTTTTGCGTCGAGTCCAGAAGGTCCAGCTGCACCATGTGTGTGAAATGCATGTGTGTCTTTGCTAACTTTTCGCCGGTAATTCGCTCAAAGATCTCCGGAGGTGGGGATTATACTCTCCACGAACATCGTTCCCCCCGCCGCCGCTTCCTTTGCAGGCGGGTGCTTTTCATTGAGCAAGCGACGGTTGTTTTTCATTTAAGGGTATGGCCCAGGTTGTGTCATTTTGGATGTTAGGACCCTTACTGCCTTTGTCACCTTCCTTTGCTTTTGGTTTCATTAGACTGGCAAAGTTCCCATTCCTTGATTAGTCCATCTCTTTTCTTGTTGCAATTGTTTTTTCTGTGTCTTTCCTGTAAAGTTTTTTGTCCTCTTTCAGGAGTCCAGGAACATATCTCCTACTTTACCACCGCTCCATCCTCCTTTTCATAGCCTTTACATCATCTGTGCTGCGGTCTTGGGGAATTTTGTATGTGTTTCTTTGCATATATGATATGAGGTAGAATAGCGATTATTTTTAGAGCAATCGGTGGAGAAGCTGCCCGTTTGTGTACTCTTTAATTAAGAATTTCGACTTCCTTAATTAGGTCTTTCGTTGGCGTTGCATCTTGAATGTCGAATAGATTGCTTGGGGAGAAAGTAACCTATTTTCTTGTATAAAAGACAGTTTCTTCCGTTAGCAATGTTGCATCTTCAATTGCAATTAAAAAAATTTTCGCCAGTATCCCTCGGTCGGGTCAGAGAAGAGTTTTCCTTTCCACC
>NW_028234425.1:24330862-24333362 GCF_977035675.1 Penaeus japonicus | reverse complement strand
ACTCACGCATCAATTTTTTTTAAACGCTAGCTCACCGCGAAAAAGAAAGAAAGAAAGAAAATAGTACCACGATATTCGATTTTTTTTTTTTTTTTTTTTATACCTCTCAAAGTATTTATCATATTCAGTGACAACACACTACCGTGTTGATACAATTACAGAAAAGAAAAACTGTTGATCACTAAATGTGTTTATCAAAATATTTTATATCCCAAAAAGATTTAAGAAATAATGTCTCATCTTTATAAACATTTTCTCTTTTGTCTACGTTGGATTTCCTACCATTAAAAATCTTTTAAAATTGTTGCAAAATACTAAAAAGGAAAATAATAAATCACAAAAAAAAACAACAGTGGAATAAAGAACATAAAACATTGACTAAATTATTCAACACAAATGAATATGATGATGATCAGTATGATTATTTAATAAATACTGTGTCTGTGCAACTTAAGTTTTTTTCTCTCTTTCCTACACCATTTCTAAAAATAGGGAAAATAGGTTCAACTAATCGTTTTTTTAGCATTTATTATGGAATGATACTGCAATGATTCAGGTGAAATCGCTTGCAACTATGATGAATTTGAATTAAAAGTTGAGATATCACATGAAGGCTAAAAAAAAGGAGAAAAAAAGTAGTGCATCTATCTATCAATCTATCTATCTAGATAGTTTGTTTGTGTGTGTTATGTGTATGTGTGTGTGTGTGTCTGCGTCCATGTCTGTGTGTGTGTCTGCGTGCGTGTTTGTGTGTGTGAGTGTTTGTGTGTGTATGTGTATATGTGTGTATGTGTGTATGTGTGTGTATGCGTGTATGAGTAAAAGACATACCTACCCGCTAGCAAGAGCAAGTAGAAGCAAGAGCGCCCCAGCCCACCGCTCTAGATTATAAAATATACAACACTTCATTCCCCTTTCCCGCGGCGCCTTCATGCCAATATGCACTGCCAAGGAGAAGAAGAAGAAGAAGAGAGAGAGAAAAAAAAAGAAAGAAAGAAAAAAACTTTGGACTAAACCTCCTTGGAAGCTTTAGGAAGACGTTGGGTTCGACCTTGAGGTTTTCTCTTTTTCTCTTACTTCCTTTTGTTAATAAAGTGGGATGGATTTTCAGAATAGATGCAGATGATTGCGAGGTGTTATGTCGTGCTCGAAGTATGAGGAGTCGTTGCGTAATGAGACACCAGGCTGTGCGAAGATACGCCCGGAATTAATTATTTTATTTTTTGATTTTCCAGTACGGTTACGTCACATCCCCCTCCTTCCCTCCTCCCCCCCTCACCCATCCCGCTTCCTCTCCTTCTCCTTCTTTCTCCTTTCTTCTGTGTCTGTCTACCAGTTCATCTACAATTTGCTCTGTATCTTTTTATCTCTATCTCTTTATGTGAGAAGGAAAATCAAGAAAATTCTCTCATGCTCTGCTTGAAATTTCCCTATTACTTGGGTCTTCCCTGCAATCCCTTTCCAAGAAAAACAGTAAGGAGTAGAAGAAGAAGAAGAAGAAGAAGAAGAAGAAGAAGAAGAAGAAGAAAAGATGACAAAGGAAAAAAAAAAATCTAAAAATCTAAAAATCCTATAGCATCACCCAAGGTGGTTCTACTTCACGAAACCATCAAGATATCATTACAGTAACGATGTGAATCCTACCTCGACCTCTTGATCGATGTTTTTACTCCTTCGAAGACAGACAAATAGTTCATGAATGAGAAGGTACAGGGGGGTACAGGGGGGATAAAAGGACAGAGAGAGGGAAAGAGAGGGAGAAAACATGGGGAGTTTGTGAGGAGTGGAATGAGAGAGAAAGCATGGAGAACGCATGAAGGAAGGAGTGTGTGTGATATATATATAATATATATATAAATATATCATATATAATATTTATATATATATATATATATATATATATTATATATATATATATATATATATTATATATATATATAATATATATATATAGATATAGAGGAAACAGATATAAAGAGAGAGAGAGAGAGAGAGAGAGGAGAGAGAGAAGAAAGAAAGAGAGAGAGAGAGAGAGAGAGAGAGAGAGAGAGGAGAGAGAGAAGAAAGAAAGAGAGAGAGAGAGAGAGAGAGAGAGAGAGAGAGAGAGAGAGAGAGAGAGAGAGAGAGAGAGAGAGAGAGAGAGAGGAAACAGATATGAATTGTGAGTAAAAGAGTAGGAGAGAAAAAAAAGTTAGAGAGAGAAGAGAGAGAGAGAAAAGAGAAAGTTGTAATATACATACAACCAATATTTCCCCATTTACATGAAATAGCCCATCTTTATAAGCATTCAGATACAACAACTTGCGTTAAGTGAAAGAAATTCCCTGAGATTCAATTAAGTAAACGAGTTGGTGAAAGATTATTCAAGAATCTTCACTAGTAATCATGGCATAATGAGTTCTTGTTATCTGATACCAATGCTTCTAATAAGATAATCTGTGACCTATTCCTGACGTGACTGAAACCAGGTCACTGTTGAATCTATCTATTCATCTACCTC
>NW_028234425.1:24308362-24310862 GCF_977035675.1 Penaeus japonicus | reverse complement strand
AAAAAACGTTTACTTTCATTAGCCTTGGAATAAAAAAGATTTATTGGCTCATTTAAAGCAGATATCGCAAAGGACATGGGGACAAAATAGTAATAAGAACGGAATACGTATACTAAAATATGTATTAAATATAGAAATGTATAGATGAATTAATTTTATCTATCTTCTTTCATAAAGGGAAATACATGTAACACAATTACGTCTATTTGTTTGCTTGTAAACGTCTCTGTCTCTTACCTATTTCTTTCTCTATTCTTCTTCTCTCTCCCTCTCTTCCATATAATATATAAGATTATATATATATATATATATATATTATATATATATAATATAATATATATAATATCAATAATGATTATATATATTATATATATAATATTATATATATATATATAGATATATACACATTATGTATGTCATGTATCTATCTATCATCTCATTCCCTTTTCTCTCTTACTCTCCTTTTCTCTCTCTCTCTCTCTTTCTCTCTCTCTCTCCTCTTTCTCTCTCTCTCTCTCCTCTCTCTCTCACACAACCTACACACACACACATACACACACAAAAACCTAACACAAACAAACACCACAAAACCCACACCCCAAAAACACATAACAAACACACACAACCCACACACCACAGACAGACCATCCACCTCCACAAACACTGGAAAACAAAAAAAAAAACAAGAAACATTCAAAACACAAAACAAACACGAACCACAGGTCGACAGACCTGACCTGCTACGCACCCGATAATGATAAGACCCAAGTAATCTAAAGGCCAGAATGTAAATTTACGACGGTCATGCATCCGTGACAGTCTCGAAGACAAAGAAGGAATGCGAATAACTTATCTTAAGTGGGACTATTTTTTCAGAAGATACTTTTGAGAAGGAAGAGAAGCATGGTCGGAAATTATATGTGTGTTTTTTTATGGTTTTGATATCTGGATATTTCAGAAAGTTAGATGTTTGTAACATGTTGATGATAACGTTAGTGATGATTGAAAAATGAAGATCTTGATATGATTGTTGACTTAATTATAGCATGATACAATTGATAATGATAATGATAAAGATGATAAAAGTTAATAATAGCAATTTTCATGATAATAAGAGTGTAGATGATGATATAAAGATAATGAAAAATAATGATGATAATAATAATAAAGACACTAATGATAGACTATGATTAATGATGTTAATGGTAGATAATGATAATGACTAATAATATATAATGATAATAATTAATAATAACAATAATAATAACAACAGTACTAATGATTGAAATGACTAAGATAATGTGTTTGATCATGATGATGATAACAATAATGACGCATGATATTGATACTATATACTAATAATAATGATAATTATAATAATAAAATATTTAATAATGAATTATAATCAATATTGTACTACTACTAATACGTATTAATAATACTAATAATGATAATATCAATAATGGTAATCATAAATAATGATGATATATAAACAATAACAATAGTAAATTAATTTTTTAAAATGACGTGATAATACATTTCAAAATATGCTAATAACAGCATATAAAAATAACAACAAAAACAATGATAACAACAACAACAAGGTAAACAACAATATCATCCAATCCACTCTTTACGAATCGCAAAGTGTAATAGAAGGAAGAGAGGAAAAGAAGAGGAAAGAGAAGAAAAGAAAAGATGAGAGAAATTCGAAGGGCAAACATGAGAGATATTAAACTGCATCATACACTTCCCCACACGGAAATGATTCTTTCAAGCGATTGTGACCTTTCATTAAGGGTTGGTTGTGGTCATTTCGGTGGTGTTTGCAAGGCGTGGTTGTGATGATGATCTGTGTGAGGTTGTGGTGATCTGTGGTTGAGGTTTGTGGAGTTCTGTGGTGAGGTTGGTGGTGTCCTGTTGTGAGGTTGTTGGTGTGGTTGTGGTGTGGTTTGGTGTGGTTGATCGGTGAGGTTTGTAGTGTTCTGTGGTGAGGTTGGTGCGTGTTCTGTTGTGAGGTTGTGGTGTTGGTTTGGTTGTTCCGTATTGAGGTTGTGGTGTTCTGTGGTGAGGCTTTTAGCTGTGAGGTTAAAGTTGATGTATTCTCACTATGGTTTCTAATCACCAGTAATGATGTTCTTGATTAAAGGGATAGTGACACACCACAGTACTGACTACAAGAAAACCGAATGATATACCATGGAACTATTTAATTCCCTCTAGATATAAAATCCACGAAGTAACATATATTATCTTACTCTAATATATATTTTTATTATCATATAATTAATATTATATATATACTTATTACAAAAATATTACAAAATGCAAAACCCTCGCGACCTTTATTGCACGCTAATCTAAGTAAGGGGACGATTATGATTAATCAAATTTCTCTTGTATGCTAGCATTATATTCGTTCCTAACTTAAATTCTCGCACAGCATAACTTAGAAATAAACCGAAAAGACTTAGCTGTTATTGCATTTCTGTGTTGCCTA
>NW_028234425.1:24300862-24305862 GCF_977035675.1 Penaeus japonicus | reverse complement strand
AGAGAGAGAGAGAGAGAGAGAGAGAGAGAGAGAGAGAGAGAGAGAGAGAGAGAGAGAGAGAGAGGGAGAGAGATAATGGAGCGAGGTGGAGAGAGATCAAGAGAGAGAGAGAGAAAGAGGAAGAGAGAGAGAGAGAGAGAGAGAGAGAGAGAGAGAGAGAGAGAGAGAGAGAGAGAGAGAGAGAAAGAGAGAGGCAGAGAGAAAGAGATAGAAGGAAACACACAGAGAAAGAGAAAGAGGGAGGAAGAGAGAGAGAGATAAAGAAAGAAAAAAATACACAGAGAAAGAGAAAGGGGGAAGGAGAGACAGAAGGAAAGAAAGAACGACCGAAAATTACATTACAAACACAAACAAACAAATTAAAATATCAGATAAACAAAACAAAACAAAGCAAAACAAAACAAAAAACACACAAAAAACACAAAAAGAATTGCAAAAAAAAAAGAAAAAAAAATCCAAGCAAACCCAGATTCCAAAACCAAGATGCTGAGAAGATGCTGAGCTTCATCTCCCGCTCTTGCTCGGATGCTGGGAGACGCTGAGGGGCGGACGGTTCGCTCGGGCTCCAGAGATGCTGACGCTAGCAAGATCACCGAGCGGCTGTCAGGATGGGAGGCTGCAGTGACTTATGAATTGTGTTACTCTCGATATAAGTTTGTGATACATTTGTGTTTGTTTTTTGTTCATTGCTGTTGTTTTTGTTGTTGGTGGTGGTGTTATTATCATTGTTATTGTTATTTGTAGGGATATTGTTACTCTTAGTGTGATTATTATGATATTACGATTACTAGCAAAATCTTTATCAACATCACTATCATCATCTTCTTTATTATGATCATCACTTTCATCGTCATCATTATCTTCTTCATTGTGATCAACGCTATTATCACCACCACTATTATCATCACTATCATCATCTTCTTCTTCATCATGATCACCACTATTATCACCATCATCAAAATCATCACCATCATTATTATCTTCTCTATCGTGATCACCCCTATTATCACCACCAACATCATCAGCATCATCATTATTATAACAATACTTCCAAAACAACAACAACATATAAACAATGACAATGATTATAACACACGACCTCGACATCACATATACCATCAATATTTTCCTTCCTATTTCTTGTCTTTCGTATATTCTGTTTCCTTTTTATTTCACGATCAAACGTTAGATAATGTAACCTTATTTGGTGCTTTCCCATATACTAGTTTTTTTGTTTCATTTATTACTTAATTTTATGATCGTTCCTTCCCGTAAGTTCGTTTTTTTAATTTCTCAATTATCATTCATAACATTTCGATTTATTTTTTTGATTGTTGTTGTTGTTGTTATTATTATTATTATTATTATTATTATTATTATTATTATTATTATTATCATCATCATCATCATTATTATTATTATTATTATTATTATTATCATTATTATTATTATTATTACTATTATTATCATTATTATCATTATTATTATTATTATTATTATCACTATCATCATCATCATCACCATTATTATTATTGTTATTATCCTTGTTATTAATATTATTATTATCATTATTGTTATATTCACATTCACTCTCAGAAAACTAAGGCAATGTGTCAAGATAATTTCTATTCTTGTTTTATGTATGCATTCAAGCAATGATATGGTATTTTGATGGTATTTCCTGTTGATCATTATTCGCCAGTATAACTACCCTGGAATTTGTAATGGTATTTCCTGGTATCTATTATTACCCATTATGAATGCCCTGGAATCCAACCCGGAAATAACTTGTAAAGCACATTATCTCGCAGTAATTCTCGTCTATACAACCCGTATGTAAAAACACGACAGACTACCTTCTCATCACTTCAAGAAACAAAAGACATCGCGTCGGAAGGAAAACAACCACACAACCAAACCGATCTGGTTGAGGGACGAGATAAAAAAAAAAAAACAACAACAACAACCATTACGAACTATTCCGAGGCAAACTTTTATCTAGAGCTTGGTGGTCCCTCCCGGTTATTTACTAGGGGGGTAGGGGTGGGGGTGGGGGGTGATATCCTCTCCTTAACCCCCTCCCTCTCCCCCCTCCTCGCTACCAGGAAGATTGATACCCTCTCCCTCTCCTCCTCCCCACCCCCCTCCTCTTCTTCCCCACTACCAGGATGCCCTCCCCACTTTCCACTACCTCCTCCAACCAGATAATTTGGTACTCCCCCTCCCCCTCCCCCTCCACCCCCCCCCCCCCAAACCCTTCACCCCCCCCCCCCCCCCCCTCCCCCCCCTTTCCCCCCCCCCCCCCCCCCCCCTCCCCAATATCAGAAAATCTAACACCCTTTCCCCCTCCCCAAATACCAAAAATACCAACAAACACAAATACTTCCCAAGTACCAAAGACCTCAGTACCTCATCCCCCCTCACCCCCTCATCCCCTCACCCCCTCATCCCCCCTCACCCCCTCACCCCCCATCACCCCCTCACCCCCTCACCCCCACCCATCACCAGCGATAGGAATCTTCAAAATGAACCCTGACACAGAGTCCTCGCTGGCCATGAAGGAGACAGGTTAGTGGCGGTCATTGTGGAAACTGATTTAGTGTTTTTGGGGGAGGACTCCGTGGTCTGGTAGGAGAGAGGGAGAGAGGGAGAGAGCGTAGAGGGGAACAGGGAGAGAGAGGAGAAAGGGATGAGGGAGGAGGGAGAGAGGGGGAAGGGGAGGGGAAAAAGGGGGTTTGGGGGGAGGGGGGGAGAGGGGGGAAACCCGGGAGGGAGGAAAAAGGGGAAAGGGGGAGAAGGAATGGGGGAGGAGGGGAGAAGAGAAAGGCGTAAATAGGGAAACGGGGGGAGGGGAAGAGGGGGAGAGCTTTTAAAAGGGGAAACAAGGAGGAGGGGTGAGGGAGGAAGAGAGAGAGAGAGAAAGGGATGAGGGAGGAGGGGAGAGAGGGGTGAGGGAGGAGGGGAGAGAGCGTAGAAGGGAACAAGGAGGTGGGGTGAGGGAGGAGGAGAGAGGGAGAGAGGGGGTGAGGGAGAGGGGGTGAGGGGAAAGAGGGAGAGCAGGGAGAAAAGGATGAGGGAGGAGAGAGAGGGAGAGAGGGGAGAAAGAAATGAGGGATGAGGGAGGAGTGGTGAGGAGAGAGAGGGGTGTGGGGAACAGGGAGGAGGGGAGGGGGGGGTGAGGAGAGAGGAGGGGGGAAAAAAGGGGAGGGGGGGGGGGAAAGGGGGGAAGGGGGGGAAAGAGAGGGGAGGGGAGGGAGAGGGAGAGGGAAGATGGGGGGAAAGAGAAGAGGGGAAAAAAGAAGATTAAGGGAAAAGGGATTTAGGGGCCCGGAGGGGGCTTTAGAGAGGGGGGAGGGAGGGGGAAAGGGAATAGAACTTTGAATTAGTATTTGGATGTATGTGTATGACATTCTTTACATAGGTGCATTGTTGTGTGATGTTGAGATGTTTATCTGTGTGTGTTTGTTGAGTATGTGTGTTTGTTTGAGTGTTTATTTGTTGGGTAATACAAGAAGAATAATACCAGCAGAGATCTCCAATATATTGTTGGCTTCGGGTCACAGCTGTCGTAATAAATACAGCTGAAACGGACACGCGTCTTCTCCTCGCCAACAGGAAAGAGACGCTTTGGTTCCATACTAAACAATAATAATAATAATAAAAGATAGGAACATCAACCTCCTTATCTTAATTTTTTTTTTGTATAAGATGTATACTAAAATACTGATAAATCTATATAGCCAATGACTGAATATTGAATAGGTCGTTATGAATCAAGATAGAAATACTAAAGATATGAAAGTTAGCTTTACGTTCGTTGTGTCTATCTCGACATTTCTACGGTACGAACAGATAGATTTAGAAAAAAAGTTAATTGCTCAAAGTTTACTCTCATTGACTTGGTAAAGAAAATAACAAAGGGGGAAGTGGATAAAATTAAAGAAAAGGAAAGATGATGAAAAAAGTTTATTGTTTAAAAGGCGTTTTGGTAAAAGAGAAAACCCTATACGAACATATACGAACTATGAATATGGAAACTTATACTAATCTTAGACACGTATGCTATTTCCTTAACTACTAGTGATTTTTTTTTACTTTAGTTCATTCATTTTTAAACGTTTTAATAATGTTCATGGCAATTAATTATTCCGAATAACAATATGGACAAAATATATAACTTTGTGGAGTATCTGTGCTTTATTTTATTTTATTATTATTTTTTTTTTCCGAAAATAATTCTTCCTTCCAATACTGTAAGGTAATTACATTTTTTATTACAAGCTTGTATGTGTGTATGTATGTATGTATATATGTTATATATTTGTGTATATTTTTTTTTAAATATTTCATTTTTATATAAAAAATATATTTATATTGAAGTATATATATTATATATATATATAAAATATATTTATTTATATATATAAAAATATATATATATACAACACACACACACACACCCAAAACACACCCAAAAACACACACCACAAAATATAATAATATATATATATATAATTTTAAAAATATAAATATAAATAAGTAGCATGTATCAGGGTTTTCTCTCCCCTCCTTTTCCTCTCCCCCCTCTCTCTTTATAAAAATTTTATAAATAAATATATTAAAATATATTATATTTATAATAAAATATTATTTTGTTGTGTGTGAGTGTGTGTGGTTGTTAAAGTGGTGTGGGGTGTTGTGTGTTTTTGTGTGGTAGGTAAATTAAAATTTCTTATAAAATAACGACACACACACCCCACAAAACACACCCACACACATATATATAAAATATATATAAATAATATAATATAAAATTATTATATTTAAATATATTTTATATATATTGTATTTATTCACACTCACCACACAGTTTAATGGGGGGAGAAAAACAAAAAGTTTTTTCGAAAAGGAAACAGAAATCCGAAAAGGGTTTTGGGTTTGGGAAAAGAAAAATTTTTTTCTCCCCTTTTGTGTTTTTATAGGGTTTTTTAAACCCCTGT
>NW_028234425.1:24282724-24287724 GCF_977035675.1 Penaeus japonicus | reverse complement strand
TATCAGAAATGTTATATATTGAGGAACATCATTTTGTCAAAACTAAGGATGAAAGTGGAAGGGACCACAAGCACTCATTCCACTTAAATTCGGGGGAGTTTAAAATCCCCAGGCGTGTTTCTGAGCTCCAGTGCACTCTTCATAATTAATGATTGTCATCAGTTGAACTTGTACTTCCGTATAAAACTCCGGGTAGCAATATTTTTCCTTCTACACTGATGGTAATTGTTCCCCACACAAAAGTTTTAAATCCTTTTTTTTTTTTTCAAAACTGCACAGGGATACGAGCCTAAGCCATCGAGTCAAAAAAGAAGGAACCTTGACTTCTATCCTCACAGGTTATGTATTTCTCTATATCATTCTCTGCTACATCAGTTTCTCTCTCTCTCTCTCTCTCTCTCTCTCTCTCTCTCTCTCTCTCTCTCTCTCTATCTCTCTCTTTAATTCTCTATCTCTTATTCTCTCTCTGTCTCTCTCTCTCTCTTCCTTCCTTCCTCTCTCTCTCCCCCCCCCCCCCCTCTCTCTCTCTTTAATTCTCTATCTCTCATTCTCTTTCTTTCTCTCTCTCTCTCTTCCTTCCTTCCTCTCTCTCTATCTCCCCCCCCCTCTCTCTCTCTTTAATTCTCTATCTCTCATTCTCTCTCTCTCTCTTCCCTCGCCTCTCCTCTCTCTCTTTCTCTCTCTCTTTAATTCTCTCTCTCTCTCTCTCTCTCTCTCTCTGTCTCTTTAATTCTCTCTCTCTCTCTCTCTCTCTCTCTCTATCTATCTATCTATCTATTTATCTATCTATCTCTCACTGTCTCTCTTTCTTTTTCCGTGTATATGTATGTTTATTCGCAACATCCTTCCGCCTCTCGCGAGAGTATAATCTTTCATTCAGAAAGAAAATCCTTAACCAATACTCTTTTGTTTGAAATCCTATGTTACTTTTCAGTTCACAGGAAGTCCTTTAGTCAAAGTCCTTTTGCTCTAACCTCTGAACGAAACTTTAAGGCAAGACAATAAACGATAAAAACGAATATCCTCCCACATCGGAGATTGCAAAGTTATCATTGCATAAGCATTATCCTATACTTGAGTTCGATTCAATATTATATAATCTTACAGGAGATCGGATTCCTGAGATCTGGGTTTGGTTCCGTAGTTTTTTGTTTTTTTTACTTTTTTTTAAATGTCATCCTCTATGTATTAATGCGTAAAAAATATATCTTTATATCCATGCGTGTTTGTTTGTTTGTTTGATTGACTATGCTTGTTTGTTTGTTAGTGTGTGTGTGTGTTGTTCCAAACCCTAACTCCTGTATTATACTCATGAATATCTAGAAAAAATGTCCTTTAACGCATTTGTAAATCCGTGCATGACATAAACAGAAAGCAAGCATATATCTAAGAACTGTCACTAAAAATATATGCAGATTCTTAGTACTTTGATATTGGTAATAAGATTAGACAACAGATGATTAGGATGACCATGGTTTTGCAACCGAATCTAAAAATTATTTAGAAATACGAACCTGGAAAGTCAGATACCCAACTAGGTTCAGCCTCGAAGTTACATCAATATTTTAACAAATATAGATACACGGATAATGAAAAAAAAAAAAAAAAATTAATCACAAAATAGCGTAAAAAAAAAAAAAAGGTGTTCAATAATAGAGGCGTTGTTTGAGATAGGCAGTTCGCTCAGTGTTCAATGATGTTCATCATAATGCATGATCATTATGACACATGTAATATACATATGTTCTCGAACCATGTAACTTAGTCTATAGTTTTCTTTACAACCCGTGGTTATTCTTCAATAATTGTAGTAGTGGTGATAATGATGATGATAAAAGTAATGGTAATAGTAATGATAATAATGATAATAGCTACAACAATAATTTTGATGATGATAGTAATCATAACAGTTATGTTGATAATAGTAGTAATAATGATAATGATAGTGATAATAATAATAACAATATTGAAATGATAATAAAGATTATGATGATGATGATAATAGTAATGATGATAATGATAATATTGATGATAATTATAATGATGATAATGCTAGTAACAATGATAATGATGATGGTAATGATTAGGAGGGTAATGCAAGTAATGGTAAGAATAATGATGATAATAAGATTAATAATGATAATAATGATGATAATAGTAATATCGATGACAATAATGGTATTTGTAAAAATGATGATAATAGTAATATCGATGACAATAATGGTATTTGTAAAAATGATGATAATAATGATGATTATGATAAAGATTATGATGGTAAAAATGATTATGATGATAAAGATTATGATGGTAAAAATGATTATGATGATAATGATAATAATAATAGTAGTAATTATAATAATAAGGATAATGATGATGCTAATGATAATGATGATAGTGATAATCTCAAAACAACAATGATAATAATGATAATACTAATATTCATACATAATTACTACAGAGAAGAATATTATCCCCAAAACACATATCTATTAATAAGAATATTTACTTTGAATAGAAGCTTATAGTCAAATCGTGTAGTTTGTTAAAAAAAAAAAAAAAAAAAAAAAAAAAAAAAAAAAATATATATATATATATATATATATATATATATATATATATATATATATATATATATATATATATATATTAGATATATATCAATATACACTGCGGAAAATTTAGCAATACATTTGAACAGAGTTTTAGAAAACTCGAATAAATATCTATACTAATGACCAAAGCGAAGATAAATCCCATTTTCTACGTGGCTGTTTGAATAGAAAACGCGGTCACACACAACCCATTCATTATTTTTTTCTACTCGTTAGCAGGAAGTACACCAAGTGCGCGCCATTACGGTTTTGTCTCTGGGTTTTGTATTCAGTCAGAATCTGGTGTGCGTGTGTGTGTGAGAGCTTTTTTTTTCTACTTTTTCTTTTTTTTTTCTTTGGACTTTACTGTACTTTCGTAGGTGTGTAGGGGTGGGGGTGAGGGGGGAGTTGATTCTCGAGGTGAGAGAGTGAGTGATAGAGAGAGAGAAGACGAGAGTGAGAGAGGGGGAGGGAGGGAAGGAGAGAGTGAGAGAGGGGGAGGGAGGGAAGGAGGGAGAGAGAGAGGGGGAGGGAAGGTGAGAGAGAGAGGGAGAGAGAGAGAGAAAGAGAGAGAGAGAGAGAGAGAGAGAGAGAGAGAGAGAGAGAGAGAGAGAGAGAGAGAGAGAGAGAGAGAGAGAGAGAGAGAGAGAGAGAGAGAGAGAGAGAGAGAGAGAGACAGAGAGAGAGAGAGAGACAGAAGAGTGAGAGAGAGGGGGAGGGAGGGAAGGAGAGAGGGGGGGGGGGAGAGAGAGAGAGAAAGAGAGGGAGAGAGAGAGAGAGAGAGAGAGAGAGAGAGAGAGAGAGAGAGAGAGAGAGAGAGAGAGAGAGAGAACGAGAGAGAAGGAGAAAGAAAGAACGAGAGAGAACAAGAGAAAGAGAGAAAAGAGCATAAGGAGAATCCCGAACCATACAACCATATACCATAATCACACACACAAACATAACCGTAAAACAAAACAAACAAACAATATACCAGATAATAAAATAAACAAACTAGAAATAATAACAACATTGTACCCAATTCCCGCACTCACAAACTGAAAACATCTTCCATAACCTCAGCGCTCTACGATACCCTACTTCTTTGGCCTAACTACGTGACATATCTCTGCAAGAATATTTAGTGATAATAATGCGGCAATAAACATGTTTATAGCTTGGTCGTGTAGTGCCGGAGATACATATGAATGTGCGAAGTCAGATAGAGCGGGTGGTGGGGAGGGGGAGGGGGGAGGGGGGAGGGGTAGGAGATACTACTTGGATCAGCATGATGTACGAGAGGAGGGAGAAGGGGAGAGGAAAGAGGGAAACGAGGAGATGAGAGAGGAGAGAGGGGAGATGGGAGAGGGGATAAGAGATAGGGGAGTGGAGAGGAGAGAAGAGAACGGGTAGGAGAGAGGGGAGAGTGGAGCGAAGAAAAAGGAGAGGGGAGATGGGAGAAGAGAGAGTAGAGATGGGAGGGGAGAGAAGAGAATGGGTGGGAGAGAGGGGAGAAGGGAAAGGTAGAGAGGGGAGCGGAGAGAAGGGAGATGGGAGAGGGGAGACGGGAGAAAAAAGAAGGGGGAGAAGAGAGGAGAGAGGAGAGGGGAGAGAAGGGAAAAGCCCTCGTGTTTATCGTTCTTTTGTGATTCGTGCCTATAAAGCAAAAGCACCAAAGCGTTTAGTTAACTAAGGCCCACACTCGTACTTGGATTATTGCAACGATATTGCAATATTTCTAATGATAAAGGGCTCAATCTGCATACATCATTTTCAGGTATGTGTAGGTTGCTATGAGATTCTGTCTCCCTTGTTTAGACGGAGACATTCCCGAACACCAACCGTGGTCCTATTCAGGGAAGCGAACAAGTGTTTTTGTTTCGATGTTCGTACAATCATGATTTGTAACATATACAGAAAACATAGAGAGAACCTTTAATGGCTTTATTAACAACGATTACAGTCAGAAAGAACATTCACTTTATCACTAGCAGTATGTATATATATATATATATATATATATATATATATATACATATATATATATATACATATATATATATATATATATATATATATATATATATATATATTTCTTTTTCTTTTTCTTCTTCTTTTTCAGAATTGGAAGGTGAAGAGCGATTCCCAATAATTGTATTCCTGAGATCTCCAAGAAGAATCATATGCACGTCCTTTTATCATGCGACATTATCCCAGCATGTGAGAAAGATGGTAGAATGCAGTAACCCGGGATCGAGTCTCGGTCAGCGAAGTATAATTTGTTTTTCTATATTAAATGCATTACTTCATACTACCATCTTTCTCACATAGATATAACATCGGTAACCTGATTTGTGACTTGATTTTCTAATTCATTGCTGCCGATTGCCTACGGGAATTGTCTGTAAAACCTCGCTATCACTGCTCTGC
>NW_028234425.1:24242724-24245224 GCF_977035675.1 Penaeus japonicus | reverse complement strand
GCTTCTCGGCCCTTCTGGAAGTAAACACAAGGGGGAAGGTATAGTTTTATCTTGGGGATTTTTCTTTTATTATTTTCATTTTTCTTTTAATTATTATTATTATTATTTATTTATTTATTTATTATTTATTTATTTATTTTTTTATTTTTTATTTTTTTTTTGGGGGGGGGCAATTTCCTTATTGAAATTTGAGAGGGAGGGAGGGAGAGGCGGAGAGGGAAGGAAGAGAGGGAGGAGGGGTAGGGGGGAGAGGGGGAGGGAAAGTTGGAGAGAGGGAGAGAAAGGGTGAGAGAGAGAGAGAGAGAGAGAGAGAGAGAGAGAGAGAGAGAGAGAGAGAGAGAGAGAGAGAGAGAGAGAGAGAGAGAGAGAGAGAGAGAGAGAGAGAGAGAACCTCTACTTATTCTTGGTTCGCGTCCAATATGATACCGGAGTATAATTTTAATGGTGTTTCTGGGAAGGGGTCGAAGAGTTGTATAGTTTTATTACTTGTGTGTGTATATATATATGTGTGTGTGTGTGTGTGTGTGTGTGTGTGTGTGTGTGTGTGTGTGTTTATATGTTCATTCGTTGGTACGTGTGTATATCTATTCATAAAACAAAATACAACGCTCATAATTTATTCGCGTAACTTGTTATACGCATTCACAAACCGTCAATCATTATCAATACTATAACCAGAAACCCCTATATGTAAATTAAAATTCTCGTAAAATGTAATTCCCCTCTAAAATATCGCATCCAAATAGCACTAAATATGATTGCTGTTTTTTCCCCTCCACATGTGACTGACCAAACAGCTGACTTTTTTTTTTTTTTTTGGAGGGGGGAGAACACAGTCGACATGAAGAAAAAGAAAAAAAAAATGTGAAAGAAGTCGAAATAAGAAACTTGTATCGAACTTTTGACCCATCACGTGCCTTCCACAGACGTACAGGTTGCTGAGAGAGTTAATTAATGGCAGATAAATCAATTAATGGCAGAAAGTTAATAGCAGAGGAATTGTATGGCACCTGTAAAGGATGAACTTTCCGCCATGTTGATAATTATTGACAACTTGATAATTAGGAATTGTAAGAGAATGCACATAATATCTGAGTATGGTATGGGTAGATTCTCGAAAAATATAAGAGTATATAAGACTTTTTCGTGGTTGTAATTTACTCCGGTTAGGCGAGGTTAAGATAGGTCAGGTCCTTGTAAATGGGATATCCTTCAAGGAAGTGTTGCGGGAAAAAGAAGTGGGATTTGACCTTGGAAAAGGGAGGAGAAGAGGAGAGGAAGGGATGGGGGTGGGGTGGGGTTGGGGTGGGGGTGTATTCTCTGGTATCTAGTAATGATTTTAAACTATTCGAAAATAATTAAAAGAAGTGGACTAAAGTTAGGCCATATTGCACGGATTTTCGAAGATGAATTCGGACTTTCGTGACACTGTGATGAGGAAGGGAAAGTTTGTGATGAATGAGGGCATAAGTCTGACAAATGGCGAGACAGTGGAAGCCATTGATCCCGAGACAAAATATAGATATCTACGTGTGTGTGTTTTTATGTGTGTACACGAGTGTGTGTCTACATACACACACATACACAAACACACACACACACACACACACCCACACACACACACACACACACACACACACACATATATATATATATATATGTATATATATACATATATATACATACATACATACATACATACATACATACATACATACATACATACATACATACATATGAAATCTACCTCTCCTCCAACACCCCAAAGGAATCTCATACCGACATAGATTCTCAGCGCCGACAAGAGGATCCACTCGCCTTGAAGTCCTCTCCTCAAGACTATGTCCTTTGGGTGGGGGTGGGGGGGGGGGACGGCGATCCCGACCCGCTGCTGAAAACTGGTGCTGAAATGGACGCTGGAAGCTTTGATTTCTGAGGAGCGGAGGTCGCCGGTGTCAGGGCCAGCGGAGAGAAAGAGGGAGAGAGAGAGAGAGAGAGAGAGGGGGGGGGGGAAGGGAGAGAGAGAGGAGGGAGGTAAAGGGAGAGAGAGGGGAGGGAGGGGGAGGGAGGGAGAGAGAGGAGGGAGGAAAAGATGGAGGGAGAGAGAGGGGGGGAGGGAGAGAGGGAAAGGGAGAGAGAGGGAGGGAGGGGGGAGGGAAAGAGAGAGAGAGAGAGAGAGAGAGAGAGAGAGAGAGAGAGAGAGAGAGAGAGAGAGAGAGAGAGAGAGAGAGAGAGAGAGAGAGAGAGAGAGAAGTAGATTACTTTCTGATCTATAATCAGAGAGAGAGAGAGAGGAGGGAGGGAGTAAGTGGCAGAGAGAGAAAGAAAGTGAGTGGCAGAAAGAGAAAGAGAGAGAGAGAGAAAGAGAGAGAGAGGTCTAGATTACTCTCTGGCCTATAACCCTAATCATGTTTATGATTTTTATTATTGTTGTTTTTGTTGTTGTATTTTCATCACTATTATTTTTATCATTATTATGATTGTTATCATTATCATCATT
>NW_028234425.1:24180224-24187724 GCF_977035675.1 Penaeus japonicus | reverse complement strand
AATATATAATATAAATATATAGAATATATATATATATATTATATATAAATATATTGTGTTGGTGTGTGTGTGGTGTATCAATACATACCTATAAATAAAAATATCTATACATATATCTATATCTATACTAAATATCTAACATCTACTATCAATCTCTCTCTCTCTCTCTCTCTCTCTCTCATCTCTCTCCTCTCTCTCCTCACTCTCATCTCTCTCTCTCTCTCTCTCTCTCTATATATAATATTTTTATTTTTGATTGATATATATATATATATATAAATTATATATAGATTAATAATATATACACTCTTACACACACTCAACTCACACTCTCAACACTCTCAATCACACCACCTCAACACATATACTTATATATATATAAATATATTTATATATATTTTTTTATTATATTTTTTTTTGGTCGTGTTGTGGGTTTGGGTGTGTGTGTGTGGTGTGTGTGTGTGTGTGTGGTTCTGGGTGTGTGTGTTTTTGTGTGAGTTTTAGATTTTTGTGAGTAGAGTATTTTGTTATGTTTTTTGTTTAGTATGTATAGGCATTGTCAGAGATATATTTTTATAGATATAGAAGAATTTGATATATAATAATTAATTTTATATAATTATATATATTATTAGTGATGTGTGTAGTGTTTTGTGAAATAGTGAGTGAAGAGAGTGATGATTTATTGTGTGTTGTGTTGGTTTGTTGATTTTGATTTATAATTTTTTTTTATTTGTTTTTGATTTTTGATGTGAGATATTGTGAGCAATTATATATTGTAGTTATTTTTGTCATATATTTGTATAGACATTTTTATATTGAATGTTAAGCTTTTATTAGATAGATATATTCTGTATATATTTAATTATATTAGATAAAGTGTTTGTGTGTGTGTGTGTGTGGTTTTGTTGTGTGGTTTGTTTGTTGTTGCGTTGTGCTCTCTCTCTCTCTCTCTCTCTCTTGCTCTCGGTCTCGCTCTCGCTCTCTCACTCTGTCCCTCTCCCTTCCCCCTCTCTTTTCAACTCTCTCCCTAACATCTCTCTCCTTTTATTTCCTCCAAACATTCCACAGAATGACGATCAAAGAAAACAAAACTCACCTTCTTTGTCTAACTGATGATCAAGCAAGCAGATATAATTCGAAAAGAAAAAGGGAAGAAGAAGAAGATAATGAACGTCCGTTATAGATATTTTGCACGCGAAAGAGAAATTTCCCATAAGCAAAATATGATTCTAATAAGTAGTACAGACACTTGGCCATTTTACGTAACGAGGCTATCGCCTTTAGGAGATGTATTTTTTATCATCCTCGCTCTCTCTTTCTCTTCTTCTCCTTCTTTCTCCCTCGAATCTATTGTTTCTTCTGCTTTTGTTCTCGTATTTATTGCTGTTGGTGTCATTGTTTTTATTTTTATTTTTTCCTGATCTCCCTTCTTCTATACCCCTCTCCCACTCTTCCTCCCTCTTTCTTCCTCTCTCTCCCTCTTTCCTCCTCTCTTTCCCTCCTTCCTTTCCTCCCTCCCTCTGTCACCCCTCTCTCTCCCTCTTTCCCTCCCTCTCCCTCCCTTCTCCCCTCCAGCCCTCCCCTTCCCTCCCTTCCTTCCCTCCATCCCTCCCTCTGTCACCCCTCTCTTTCCCTCCCTTCTTCCCTCCATCCCTCCTGCACCCTCCCTTCCTCCCCCCCCCTCTGCCACCCCTCTTTCTCCCTCCCTTCTTCCCTCCGTCCCTCCCCCTATCCCCCTTATTTCCTTCCCTCGAATGAACATCCCACGAAGAGGAACCGGAAAGAGAAGAAGATGAAAGAAAAAGAGAAGCAGAAAGAGAAGGAGAAATAGAAGAAAGAAAAGAAGAAAAAGAAATCAAAAGAAGAAGAAAGAGATGAAGAGGGGAAGAAGAAGAAAGAGATGAAGAGGGGAAGGAGAAGAAAAAGAAGAGGAAGAAGAAGGAGAAGAAAGAAAAGAAGAATAGAAGGAAAAAATAAAGAAAGAGAAGAAGAAGGAGAAAAAGAAAGATATGAAACAGAAGAAAAAAAACAATAAGAAGAAAAAGAAAATAGGAGAAAAAAGAAAAGAAGAATAAGTAAAAAGAGAAGAAGGAGGAGATGAAAGAATAGACCAAAAGAACCTTTCTTCTTAAATAAGAATTTATGTGAAAAGATTGGAAGAATTTTTACACGCGAAATTTTATACGCGAATTTCTTAAACGCGAATTTCTTATTCATACGCTATTTTTTTTTATCCGCGAATTTCCTAAACGCGAATTTCTCATACGCGATTTTTTTTCCCGCGAATTTCCTAAACGCGAATTTCTTATACGCGATTTTTTTTATCCGCGAAGTTCCTAAACGCGAATTTCTTATACGCGATTTTTTTTTATCCGCGAATTTCCTAAACGCGAATTTCTTATACGCGATTTTTTTTATACGTGGTACTCGAACGGTTCAGAAAGATCGTCTTCCGGTCTTTGCAAGAAACTACGAGAAGATTGCAAGAGAGTGAGCTTTAGCAGTCATTTTAATTATCATCATCATCTTTATCTTTATCATCATCATTATCATAATCTTCCTTATCCTCATTATCATCATCATCATCATCTTTATCATCCTCATCTTCATTACCATCATCTTTATCTTCTTTATCATCATTATCAATCGTATGATATGTGTTATGACATCATTATCACCATTCTCTTTCCTCCTCTTGTTTCTTATCATCATTATTACATCATCATTATCATCCCTACTTTCTATTAATTTAAGAAAATAAGTTCTAGTGTTCCATCACTTTCTTTCTTCCTTATGTGTGTGTGTGTGTGTGTGTGTGTGTGTGTGTGTGCGTGTGTGTGTTTGTGTGTGTGGTGGGTATTGTGTGGTTGCGTGTTTCTCGCTCTCTCTTCTCGCTTCTTTCTCTCTTCGTACTCTCCATTCTCTCTCCGCTCTCCCTCCGTCTCAGACTCTCCCTTCTCCTCTCCTCCTCTTCCCCATCTCCTCTTACTGCCTCTCTCATCCTCCCCTCTCCATTCCCTCCTCCTCTCTCTCTCTCCTCATCGTCCTCCACCTTCTCTCTCTCCTTCTCCCATTTCCCCCTCTCATCATCTACCTCATCCTCCCCCCTCTTCTCTCTCTCTCTCTCACCTCTCTCCTCTCTTCCATCTCTCTCCTCTCTCTCTCTTCTCCCTTGTCTCCCTCATCTCTCCTCAACTCTCTCCCTCCTCCCTCCGCCTCCCTCTCCTCCTCCTTCTCTCTCTCCTCTCTCCACTCCTCTCTTTCTCTCATCGCTCATCTCCTCTCTCTCTATCTATCTTCTATCTCTCTCGTCTCTCCACACACTCTTCCCTCTCTCTCTCTCTCTCTCTCTCTCTCTCTCTCTCTCTCTCTCTCTCTCTCTCCTTCTCTCTCTGCTAACTCTTTCGTAATTGTTATTCCCTTCCGTTCCCTTCCTTTTTTCTCTGTTTCCCTCATGTCTGGCCTTTATCAAAACCCCCTGAAAAAAGACAGAGACGAACAGACAAACAGACAAACAGACAAACGAGGCCGTACCCCTCTGACAACAGCCCCAATCAGCACGTGGCACCTGGTGGTCTGAACTGAGGCCTAAGGAGCGCTGTAGGATCATAAGATATATATGCCCTGTCCTTATGACCTCCTTAAGTAGAAGGAGAACGGTCTTAGTCGCTGCGCCTTCATTAGCGGAGAGGAGAAGGAATTCTTGATGAAAGAGGAGAGGGGGAAGGGGGGAGAGGAGATGGGGTTGGAGGGATGAGGGAGGGGGGGGGGGGAGAAGTGGAGATTGGGGAGGATGGAGGGATAGAAAAAGAAAACAAATAAAAAAAAAAAGAGGGGAAGGGGAGAGGAGAGGGGAGGGGGAGAGGAGAGGGGATGGGGGATGGGAGGAGAGGAGAGTGGTGGGATGGGAGGGTGGGAAAGGTATTGGGGGAGGGAGGAGGGTTGGGGATGGTGGGAAGAGGAGGGGAAGTAGAGGTATGAGGTTAAGGGGACGAGGAGAAGAGATGGGGGAGGAGGGAAGAGAAGAAGGGAAGGGGAGGGGAGAAATGGCGTTAATGGGAAGAGATTTTTCGTTTTTTTTCTTTCTTTCTTTCTTAAGGGGGATGCCAATAATGATGATGATGATGTTTGTGATGAAGATTAGGATGTTTGTGATGAGAATGATGATATTTGTGATGAAGATGATGATGTCTGTGATAATGATGATGATGCTCATACTGATGACGATAATGTTTGTGATTAAGTTTGTAATGATGATGATTATGATGATGTTTGTGGTGATGATGATAGGAGTAATGATGATGATTATGATGATGTTTGTGGTGATGATGATAGGAGTAATGATGAGGATGATGACAGCAATGATAGAAGTTATGGTAATAATGATAACATTGATAATGAAAATGATTACAATGATGATAATAATGACGATGATGATAGTAATGATAATAAAGATGATAAAAATTATGGTAATGATGATAACAATGATGATGGAAATAAGAATAAAGGCAATAGAATTCACAGAATCAGTGATGAGGATGCTGGTATAGGAAAATTGATGGTAATGATTATAATGATGATTATGATTAAGCTAATTAAAATATCAATCATAGATATGACTAATGATAATCATACTAGATATGTTTTTTTTTTCTCTCTCTCTTTTTGTATGTAGTCTTTCAATCTCTTCTCTTTCTCTCTCTCTCTCCTCATCGCTCTCTACTCTCATCTCTCTTCCTCTCTCTCTCCATTCAATCTTCCTCCCCCATCTCTATCTCTCTCCTCTTCTCTCAATCATCCACCCATCTCCTCTTTATCCCCCCCCCACCCCTTCGGTCGTCTCCTCTTCGCTCTCTCTCTCTCTCTCTCTCTCTCTCTTCCTTCTTGTCTGTCTCTCTCTCCTTCACTCTCCATCCCTTCTCATCCTCTCTCTCTCTCTCCTCTTTCCTCTCTCTTTCACCATCTCTCTCCCTCTCTCCTTCCTCACACTCTCTCTCTCTCTCTCTCCTCTCTCTCTCTTCTCTGTCAGCCGCTCCCTCACTCTCTCTCTCTCTTCTCACCGTATCTCTCTCCACTCTCTCTCCTCTCTCTCTCTCCAACTCCCTCTCTTCTCGTCTTCTCTCTCTCTCGTTGTTTCCTCGCTCTTTCGCTCTCTCTCCATCAAATTGCCTCTCTCTTTGTTCTCTCCATTTTCTTCACATTCCTCTCCTCTTTTTTTTTTTCGTTATTTTGTTTTTGTCTTTTTTTTTTTTTTTTTCCTTTTTTTTTTTCTTTTTTTTTTTTTTCTTTTTTCTACTCCTCGCTCGCTTCTCCTTCTCCCTCTTTATTTCTACCTTTCTCTTTCTCTTTGCCAAAAAGCATGTCATCCTCATCTCCTATTTCCTCAAAAATTGGATGGGGGCAAGATAATGCTGAAATGTAAACATGAATAAACCCCCTTTTGTTGAGTTTGTCTCCAAATGCACATATTTCTCTGTTGAGTATTTCACTTGCAAATCATTTACGCAAGGGAATTTTTCACGTGTACATGGTTTTCAGCTGGTGTTATGGAACATTCTGTTGATATGTTTTGTCCCATTTTTCAGCTGCTGTGAATTCGGCTGTTACGTTGTTGTGCTGCATTGGGTTATTGCATTTTTGGTGTGTTTATTTTGCTATTTGTTAAGTGGTTTATGTGCGTGTATGAATTCGTGTATGTATATGTATGTATATTCATATACAGATGAGGACTTGTTGGGGCGCAGGGGTACGCTCTGCTTGTGGGTTTTGGGTAACCCGTAGAAGTGATGGGGGGGGGGGGTTATAACTCCGACGCTAGCTGCTTCAGATGACGATAGAATATGGCAGCAATAACTTCACGTGGGTTGCTGTGTCAGGGGAGCATAGGTGGAGGTGTCGTCTAACAGGTCCTGGGCCTTCTGCAGGTAGGAAGCTTGGTCGAGGACCACCACCGAGTTGCCTTTGCCAGAGGGCATAATGGCGACATCCTCCCTGCGTAGAGTCTGCAGGGCCTCTCGATAACGCCTGAGGGTGGAAAGTTTAGGACTCGAGGGCCGGGATAAGAGCCCCTCGGAGGAGAGAGACATCAGGTAGGGAGTTCCTGTGGCCAGAGATAAAACGAAGGAACACACACACACATAACACAACACAGATATATATATATATATAATATTAATTATATATATATAATCTAATAATATATTTTTGATATATATATTTGATAATATAATGGATTTTTTATTAATATATATATATATATATATATTGATCTGTTTAATAATATATATACATTATATAGGTTAATAGTTACATATAATATATATAATAGATAATAATATATTAGATTATATATATATAAATTATATATATATATATATTTATTTTCACATCACTCACACACATACACAAATATGTAAGTTATATATATATATATATTATTTTTATATATATATATATATTGTTTTTTTTATATTAACTATATATATAACAAATTTATATATATAGAATATTAATATAATTTTATTTTGATATATATAAAATACACATATATATATAATATATATATTTGTTTTTATAGTCTAATATAAATATAATTTATAATTATATATATATATATATATATATTGATATCTATATATATATATATATATATATATATATATATATATATATATATAATATAAGATATATATATAATATATTAATAGATATATATATATATATACATACATATATACATGTTTATATATATATTTATATTATCTATATATAAATTTTTTATAAAAAATATAATATAATAATTAATTAAATATTTATACTGTATGTTGATATATATATATATATATAATTATATATATATATTATATATACATATATATGTTATATATATATATATATATATATTAGATAATATTAATACATATATATATATATATATATATATATATATGTATACACACATATACATATATACATATCCATATACATATATGTGCACATATATTCGTACGTGCATTTATGTGTATGTGTGGATTTACAAAGCCAGATTACCTATATATGAGTGGTATCATAAAGAAACAAAACAAAACTACACCAAAAAAAAGAAAAAAAAATCTATTGTTTCATTTATTCCATACCTTTTCGCATCCGATCATAAAAACAGTTATTCTCTTTGTTCAAAAGTCTTTTGATCTATATCCACCTCTATCTACGTCTATACATGCATAAATGTGTTGAATTAGTTGAATATTCTACTTTCGATTCGGAATTTAGGCTTCGGGCGTAATGGTGTATTTAATGAAGTCTAAGACAAACCAATTTTTTTTTTTTTTTTTTTTTTTTTTTTTTTTTTTTTTTTGAGGATTTGATTTTTCTTTTTTTTTTTTTTTTTTTTTTACTTTTTTTTTAAACCTTTGAGGAAAATTGACTATTGTCTAATCACTCTTGTAACTCTTTATTTTGTTACATTTTAGAGCTGGCAGAAGAAGACAAAGAATG
>NW_028234425.1:24168583-24171083 GCF_977035675.1 Penaeus japonicus | reverse complement strand
AAGAAAAAGCAATATAACAAACAAGACACCGCACGACCTCCTCCGGACTCACGCCGAAGCCATGTCGACGAAGGCAAGAGCTTCTCGCGGCGAGGTCGACCCTCTCCCGACGGCGACCTCCTTCGCTCGCCTTCGACAGCTGGTCCTGCCGGACAGCATCATGATCCTCGAAGGGCGTTAGGATTGAAGAGGAAGAGGAAAGAAGAAGAGGATGAAGAAGAAGAAGAAGAAGAAGACAAAGATGAAGTCGAAAAAGAAAATAAAAAGTAGAAAGAGAAGGGAGAAGAAGAAGAAAAAAAGGAAAATGAAGAAGAAGAAGACGAAGACTAAGAAGAAAAATATGTAGAAAGAGAAAGAAGAAGAAGAAGTAAAGGGAAATGAAGGAGAAGAAGAAAAAAGAAAAAAAAGAAAAGGAAGAAGACGAAAAGAAAAAGAAGGTGAAGAAGAAGAAGAAGAAGACAAAGACTAAGACTAAAAAGAAAAATAAGTAAGAGACGGAAGAAGAAGACAAAAAAGGCAGAAGAAGAAGAAGACGAAGACTAAGAAGAAAAAAAGTAGAAAGAGAAGGAAGAAGAAAAAAAGGAAAAGGATTAAGAAGAAGAAGTCGGAGACTAAGAAGAAGAAAAAGTATAAAGAAAAGGAAGAGGAAAAAAAAGGAAAAGGAAGAAGAAGAAGAAGAAGAAAAAGTAGAAAGAGAAGGGAGAAGGAGAAGAAAAAGAAGAAAAAGGAGAAGAGGAAGATGAAAAGGATGGAAATAAGAAATAAGAGAAATACGTTTCTGTATTGCATTTCTCTTCAGTTCTTGCAAAGCATTTCAACATATTCCTCTTTCTCTACGTGTTGACAATTCATATATCACATATCCTTTCCGCATCACAATCACACATGCAGAGCGAGAGAGAGAGAGGGGGGGGGGGGGGGGGGGGGGGGGGGGGGGGAGAGAGAGGAGGGGGAGAGGGAGGAGGAGAAGAGAGAGAGGAGAGAGAGAGAGAGAGAGAGAGAGAGAGAGAGAGAGAGAGAGAGAGAGAGAGAGAGAGAGAGAGAGAGAGAGAGAGAGAGAGGGAGAGGGAGAGGGAGAGAGAGAGAGAGAGAGAGAGAGAGAGAGAGAGAGAGAGAGAGACAGAGAGAGAAAGAGAGCGATAGCATAGCGAGAGAAGCGAAAGAGAGAGAAAGAGAGAAAGAGCGAGAGAGAGAGAGAGAGAGAAAGAGAAAGAAAAAGAGAAAGAGAGACAGAGAGAGGGGGGGGGGGAGATAGATAGAGAGAGAGAACGAGAGAGAGCGAGAGTCTTTAATAAATTCAGACATGGAAACAAGTGTATACCATCCTGACATATGCACTAAAGTTCAAACATCGCATCTGCACATGCATTCGTCTAAACAATTCAACATAAATATGCACAGTTCCGTGAGAGGGAAATGTTAGAATGCAATATTCACTGTATATGTGTATGCATTTATCTCCTCTCACGTGAGGCAACAGCGGTGTAGATCACGGAAAGAAAGAAAAAAAAAGGAATTTTGGTGTAGGAGTAATGCTGAATTTGGAAAATTATTTGGGAAGTCTTAATCAATTTAAATCTGTATTTTAAATTTGGCTTTTAGTTATCTTCAAACTTGCGTTAAGTTTTCCTTGGGAGTCAAGGTTATAATATATCATTAATATATCATTGCCATTGCCAATATTCAAGGCAAAAGATGGGGAAAAGATATCCGTGTGTATGATATTTTCTTTTCTTGATCAGCTCAAAGGTATATCTTAAAATGGGACTCATAGAAACGCAACTTTTCTTCTCAGTCAAACCAATCCCCATTAAAAGATTTATAAGTGTATAGTACTCGCCGTCGGGTAGGTAAGCCTAAGGACTTTAATCATGTTGTGAAAAAAAAACGAGGAAAAAAAAAGAAAACTCATGACATACCGAGGGTCTCTTCATTCTCATTGTTACTTCGAGGCATGAATAAGCATTCGAGGAAGAGAGCATTCAGTTCTATGCTTTCCTGTTTTTCCCCCTATATCATTCTATTTACGATTGGCTCAGCATGGATCCTTCGCCTGGCTTCGACCTGGCTTTATTTCCTTAAGTATTAGTAGAGCATCTCAAGGTAATATCAATCTTTGCAAGATCGTCTGAATGCCATAAAACATTTGTAATTCATATATGAGATTTCACTAGAAGCGCAATATTCTATTTCACACGTATACGAAAATTAATAATAGTTCTATTATTATCTTTGAAGGTCGGTAAGTTTATCGACTCATATTGGATAATATTCAGGTATTGGTCTCAGGTAGTATCGTAATGTATATTCTTATTATATTCTTATAGTTTGCGTCCATCGTAGAGAATCTATTCTCTCTAATTTTCCAGATTCCTTTATTGTGTAGCTCTTTATGTAAATCCGAATCTTATTTTCATTCTATAAACCGTGTTCTTTTATAGTAGAACTAATACCTTGATTCACTGAATTTCACTCATAAATTTCGTTTCAGATTCAATGA
>NW_028234425.1:24136083-24143583 GCF_977035675.1 Penaeus japonicus | reverse complement strand
CTCAACCCCCCCCACCCCCGCCCCCCCATTGGATTTTGGCTGCCCCCCCCCGCCCCCCCCCCCCCCCCCCCCCCCCCCCCCCCCCCCACCACTCTACCCCCCCCCCACCCTTGCCCCCCCGCCCCCCAAATAACACTTTTCATCTCCTTTCCTAATTTCCCTTTTTCTACTCTCCATCTACCTCCCCCATCCCCCCCTCCCCCCCCATCCCCATCCCCCCTCCTCTTCCATATTCCCCCCAACAATACAACACACGGCTGAGTATATTCGCTCATCATCCTCTCCCACTCTATCAGCCTCCTCTCCCTCCTCACTCGTCTCTCTCTCCTCCTCCTCCCTCTCTTTCCCCTCCTCTCTCTCTATCTCCTCTCTCTCTCTTCATCTCTCCTCTCCTTCTCTCTCTCTCTCCTCCTCCCTCTCCCCTTCCTCTCTCCTCTCCCCTCTCCTCTCCTCTCTCTCTCACCTCCCTCACTCCTCTTCTCCTCCTCTCTCCTCTCTCTCTCTCTCTCTCTCTCTCCTTTACTCTCCTTCTCTCACTCGCTCTCCCTCCCTCATCTCACTCTCTCCTCCTCCCTTCCTCCTCTTTCCTCATTGCTCCTCTCTCCTTCACCTCCTCCAACTCACTCCTCCTCTCCTCACTCTCCTCTCTCTCTCTCTCCTCTCTCCTCCTCCTCTCACTCCCTCTCTCCACTCCTCTCTTCTATCTCTCCCTCTCTCCTCTCTCTCTCCCTCTCTCACCTAATCTCTCTCTCTCTCACTCCCACCCTCGCGATCTCTCGTCCTCTCCTCCTCATCTCTCCTCTCTCTCTCTCTCATCTCTCCTCCTCCTTCTCCTCTCTCCTCTCTCTCTCTCTCTTAACCCTTTTTTTACTCTCACTCCCACCTTCCACTCTCATCCTCTCCTCCTCCCTCACTCTCCCTCCTTCCTCCCACACCCCTCACATCTCACTCCTTACTCTCTCCTTCCTCCCTCTCTCTCTTCCTCCCTTCTCTCATTAACCCCACCTCTCATCTCTTACAACTCTCACTTACTCTCACTCACTCACTCCTCTCCTCTCATCATCCTCCTTATCTCAATCTCCTACTCATCATCTCTAACTCCTCTCTCTCTCTCCCTCTCCTCTCCATCCCTCATCTTCCTCTCTCCTCTCTCTTTCCTCCTCCCTCTCTCTCTCTTCCCTCTGCTCTCTCTCTCCTCTCTCCTCCTCTCCTTCCCTCTCTCTCTCCTCTCTCTCCCTCCTCTCTCCTCTTACTCACAACACTCTCTCCTCCCTCACTCTCTTCTCTCCCCCTTCTCTCACTCTCCTCTCACTCCTCATACTCTCTTACTCTTTACCTAAACCTCTTTCTTTTACCCTCCCACTTCTTCTCTCTCTCTCTTCTCTCTCTCTCTCTTCATTCTCTCTCCTCTCTCCCTCCCTCTTCTCTCCTCATCTCCCACTCTCCACCTCATCTTCCTCTCCTCCTCTCTCCTCTCTACTACTCTCTCTCCTCTCCAACCTCCCTCTTCTCCTCTTCCCTCTCTACTCTCTCTCTCTTACCTCTATCTCACTCTCCCTCTCTCTCCTCCCTCTCACCTCTCTTTTACCCCTCTCTCCAACTCTCTACCTCTCAACCCCTCACTCTCAGATCACATCTCCTTCTCTCTCCCTCTCACACCTCCCCTCTCTCCCCTCCTATCTCTCCTCTCCCTCCTTCTCTCCTTCCCTCCTATCTCCCCTCTTCCTCCTCTCTCCTTCCCTCTCTCTCCTTTCGTTTCTCTCTATCTCTACTCCTCTCTCTCCCTCTCTCCTCTCTCTCTCACACACTCTTCTCTCATCTCTCTCTCTCTCTCCTCTCTCCCCTCTCCCTCCTTCTCTTCCTCCTTCCCCTTCTCTCGCTCCCTCTCTCCCACTCTCACCCCCTCTCTCACCTCCTCTCTCTCCCTCTTCCCTCCTTCTCTTCACTCTCTCTCATCCATCTCCCCCATCTCTCTCTCTCAGCCTTCTATCTCTCTCATCTCTCTCCATCTCTCCCTCTTCTCTCCTTCTCTTACTCTCACTCTCCCTCCTCACTCTTCCTCTCCACTCCAAACCAACTCCTCTACTCTCCTCCCTCTCTCCTCTCTCCGTCTCCTTCTCATCCATCCTCTCTCTCCCTCCTCTTCTCTCCTCTCACATCTCACTCTCCTCCCCTCTCCTCTCTCTCTCTTACTCGCAACTACTTTTTTAACCTTACTCTCTCACTCATCTCTCCTCCTCAACTTCCTCGACTCTCACTCCACTTCTCTCTCTCCTCCCTCCCTCTCTACTCCCACTCTCTCTCTCTCCCTTCCACCCTCTTCTCCTCCATTCTCCTCACTTCTCACTACTCCTTCCTCTCTCTCCTCCTCTCCTCCCTCTCTCCCTCTCTTCCTCCATCGTATCCCTCTCTCTCTCTCCTCCTCCCCCACTCAGGACTCTCCCTCTCTCAATCTCTCTCTCCTCCTTTCTCTCAACTCTTCTCCTCTCTCTCTCCTCTCTCTCTCCCTCCTTCCTTCTCTCTCTCTCCTCACCCTCTCTCTCCTCCTCTCTCACTCTCCTCTCTTCTCTCCTCACTCTCATCCTCTCTCTCTCTCTCTCATCGCACTCAGCTAGCTCTCTCTCCTCTCTCTATATCACTCGCTCTCGTCGCTCTCTCTCGTCTCTCTCTCTCTCTCTACCTATCTCCTCACTCTCTCTCTACTTCTTTCCTCCTCTCTCTCTATCGCTCTCTCTATCTCTGCCTCATCCTCTCTCTCTTTCCTCATTCCTCCCTCTCCCTCTCTCTCTCTCCTCTCGCAGTCTATGTATACTCTCTCTATATCCCAAATACTTCCATTCCTCTCCTCTGCTCTCTGCGCTCTCTCTCTCTTCACTCTCTCTCTCTCTCTCTCCGTCTGATTTATCTCTCTAATCCATCCTCCATTCCTTCCTCTCCTCTCTCTCTTCTCTCTCGCTTCTATCTCTTCTCAATTCTCTCTCATCTCTCTCTCGCTTCTCTTTCTCCCCTCTCTCTCTCTCTCATAACGATACTCTCGAGCATCTCTCTCATCTAACTCTCTAATCGTAGATTCAATCTCTCTCTATCCTCTCTCCTCCTCTTCTCTCTCTCTCTCTCCGTCTATTTATCTCTCTATCCAGCCTCCATTCCTCTCCTCTCTCTCTCTGTCTCTCTCTCTCTTTCTCTCTCACTCTCTCTCCTTCAATAGCTTCTCTCCTCTCTCTCTCTCGCTCAGCTCTTCTCTCTTCACTCTCTACCCCCCTATCTCTCTTCTCCAGCATTGTTTAGATCAGAACATTAATCCAATTCATACCCTTCTCAGATACTCGATATATTTTTCCTCTCTCACTCTCACTCCTCCTCCATCTCCCTCTCTCTTCTTCCCTCTCCCTCTCTATCCATCCCGCATTTATATCTATATATCCAACCTTCGCCTTTAATCTCCTCCTCTCTTGTCGCGCTCGCCTCTATCTTTTGAACCTTTGCAATTCCAAAAGGATTGTCAGAGGCCACAGAATCCAAGCCCTACGTCCTCTGGCCTTGTTTGCTTTTTGGAATTGGCAATATTCGGATTTATGATCATGGTAGGTTTCACTACTACTGCGCACCGCCACACACAACCCAACACACATACATATAAAAATATACATATATAATATATATATATATATATATTACATATATAAATATATATATATTTAATATATAAAAATATATATAATATATATATATAAATATTAGTATATATATATATATATATCGATATATATAATAATATAAATAATATAATATACAAAATATATATATATATTATATATATATATATAATATATGGTATATTATTAATATTTATATAATATATATATATATATATAATATATATATATATATATATATATATATAAAATATATATATACATATATAAAAAACGAACACCACAACACGACACACAACAGACACAAACAAACACACACATACACACCACGACCATATATATACATATATATTATAAATATAATTTAATATATTATAATATATTTATAATATATATATATATATATATAATACCCATATATAAACACAACATACAACACACACATACACACACACTTACATATATATATAAATAATATTATTTATATATATAAATATATATATATATATATATATATATATATATATATACATATATTATGATAGTATGATACATATATATTTATACATACATTATATACTGTAATGTATATGTATATATATATATATATATAATATATATATATATATATATATATATATATATTATGTATATAAATAATAAAACACTGCCACAAATTGAATTTGTTTGCAGTGTTTTTATTAATTCTGTTTAGTGCACGAAAAACGATTACTATCTACTACTGTGTTTGCGTTTTTTTTTTTTGTGAATTCCAATATTCATATATATATATATATAAATATATATAATATATTTATAATATATATATATATATAATATACATATATACAAATATAATAATATATATATATACACATATATATAAATATAAATATATATATATAATATATATATATAATTATATTATATATATATATATAGAAAATTATATAAACCTACACAACAACACAGCATACAACTCACAGCCACACATCCCTCCCAATCTCTCTCTCTCTCTTTCTCTCTCGCTCTCTCTCTCTCTCTCCCTCCTTCCCTCCCTCCCTCCTTCCCTCCTTTCCTCCCTTCCACTGTCCTCAATCCTCAAATCACCAGTGCATATCAAAGATTATTCCCCGTCTCATGAAATCAGAAATATGCCATGAAATTAAACCTCTTTTCATGAATCCGTGTTGATTAAATGAAGGTGAAGCGACTCAAGGAAACTTATATCTCATCTCTCAGCTCTGAAGAATCTCTCGATGGTGCTCGGAGGCGCCGCCACTGATGCATCAACTTGATATTTATTGCAGAATTATGCATGCATAGGTTAGCATTATGCAAAGTGCTGGTTCATTTGTTCGGCGTGAGAAAGAGAGACAGGCACAGCGAGACAGACAGACACACATACGCACACGCACTCAGGGAATAAGAGAGAGACAAATAGAAAGTGAAAAAGAGCGAAAGAACGAGAGAGAGAGAGAGAGAGAGAGAGATAGATAGAGAGAGAGAGAGAGGAAGATAGAGAGAGAGAGAGAGAAAGACAGCGAGAGAGAGACAGAGATAGATTGAGAGAGAGAGAGAGAAAGATAGAGAGAGAGAGAGAGAGAGCGAAAGAAAAAGAGAAAGAGCGAGCGAGAGAGGAAGAGAGAGAGAGAGAGAGAGAGAGAGCGAAAGAGTGTGAAAGAAAAAGAGAATGAGAGCGAGAAAGAAAAAGAGTGAGAAAGAGATAGCGAAAGAAAGAGAAAGAAGAGAAAGACGAGGATAAGAAAACCACACACTTTCATATAAAATTCCAAGGTTAATAAACTAATATTTTTGCTTTCTTTCTTTTTTGAGTGGGGGTGGGGGGAGGAGGTGAGAGGGGAGGGGCGAAGGTGCTCGTACAAAGGAAAACAAATTTTCAGAAAGAGAATTCCTCCCTTTTCCTCTGTCAAGGGCTTCTACATTCCTCCCTCTCGACTATCCACTACCAATCTTCAGCTACTGTTGTTCCTTCTCTCTCTCTCTCTCTCACACACACACTCTCTACTCTCTCACCCACTCTCTATCTCGTTTTCTCTCTAACTCTCTCTATCTCTCTCTCTAACTCTCTCTCTCTCTCGCTTTCTCTCGTTCTCTCTCTACCTCTCCCTCTCTCTCTCTCGCTTTCTCTCGTTCTCTCTCTACCTCTCTCTCTCTCTCTCTCGCTTTCTCTCGTTCTCTCTCTCTCTCTCTCTCTCTCTCTCTCTCTCTCTCTCTCTGTCTCTCTCTCTCTCTCTCTCTTTTCGAAGGATTTAGCAGGAAATCCCCGTAAGGATTCTCCACCGAAGCACAAAAGAAAAAAGAATTGGGGTTAAGGCACTTCAAGATAGGGTGGTCATTATTCTTAGGAGATTAGGAAGGCGTTTTATGCTTTGCTTTGATTTTATTATATGTGTGTGTGTGTGTGTGTGTGTGTGTGTGTGTGTGTGTGTGTGTGTGTGTGTGTGTGTGTGTGTGTGTGTGTGTGTGTTTGTATATGTGGATGTAATTTGATAGACTGGTGTAGGTCCTGATGAAACGAACCACAACGAACCAGCTGTTAAGCCAAACGGAGCTAACTACCACTCATTAATTTGACCACTTTATCCCTCTCCGCGAATCTAGGTGCTGCTCTGTCTCCCAACAACTATAAACGTCTCCATTTCTCAATTAGGTTTGCAACGGCAATCAACAGATAATTAATTAGAGCTACCGACAGACGGACGAATGGAATAACTACAAGTCTGGAGTTTAAGCACAATCAGTTAGGGCTTAGTTAAATGAGGTAACTGATAACCGGAAACAAGTCTTTACAGTCTCCAAAATACCTTCGGAATTTGCGTTATCAAGTATCGTTAAAAGGATCTTGATACTGGCTTTGATACAGTCTTACAACCCGTCGTATTTCAGTTATGGAGTATTTCCCTTGCAACTGATGTCTTTTCCAGTATGATTAAAGGGTTGATCGATGCTGTTGCTAACGATTATGATTAAGTCTTGCAGCCTATCATAACCAGAGACTCACCTATTTCATGCAATAAAATAGTCTTTCCATCTGGTGATAGGATAGTGGTGAATTGACTGTCTTATCTATGTCTCTCCAGCAGCAGCAGGTTTAAGAAGAAACAAGTACAGCAAGACTGAAGAATCTTTCATGAAGCAATTGATATTTTAACAAATTCCCAACAGGAGTCAAAGGTCAACGGGGTATCCTACCTTCTCCCTTGTACGTGTGCGCTGGGATCCTTTCATTATTACCTTCATAACAACTGTCTATCTATCTTTTTTTATCTCTTTATCTATCTTTCATTCTCTCTCTCTCTCTTTCTCTCTCTCGCACACACACACACACACACGCACACACACACACACACACACACACATATATATAAATATATATATATATATATTTATTTATTTATATATATATGTGTGTGTGTGTGTGTATGAATATAGATATAGATATCGATATAGATATATAGATATATAGTTAAATAGATGTGTATGTATATATTTGTTTATCTTTCTCTCCCTCTCTCTCTCTCTCTCTCTCTCTCTCTATATATATAATATATATATATTTATATATATATATATAAATAAATATATATATAATAAATAATACATATATATATACATACATACATATATATATATATATATATATATATATGAATAATAATACATATATGTATATATATATACATAATACATACATACATACATATATATATATATATATATATATATATATATATATATATATACATATATATATGCATATACATATGTACATATATATATGCAGACCACACACACACATACATTTACATATTCATACACT
>NW_028234425.1:24111223-24114407 GCF_977035675.1 Penaeus japonicus | reverse complement strand
TATATATATATATATATATATATATATAGAGAGAGAGAGAGAGAGAGAGAGAGAGAGAGAGAGAGAGAGAAAGATAGAGAAAGAGAGAGGGGTTTATTGAGAGCATTCAAATCGAAATACTATAAAAACAAACAAAAAAAATGTAACATTACCCCCCAACACATATATCAAAGCAAACCTCCCCATAATTTTCCCCCTTGCTTGTCAAAATAAAAACGATTCGATAATGGATTAGTTTTATCTAATTGGGTAAAAATAAAACAACAAAGGGTAGGAAGAATTAGAATAACAGTTGAAAGAGACCAAAAGCCAAAGGAGGGAATTGAAAGAAGCGACCCCAGCTGGCAGATTCGTCCTTCTTTTTTGTGGCCTGTCTGTCATAGTTGAGTGTGTTACTTTTGTCTGTATGAATCCATTGTTGGATATGATGTGAACGGTGTAGCAATAGAGAAGTAGGGCCGATAGTGTGTTATCTGTTCGTTCGTATATGATTTTAGTCGCATATATCATCATTATTATAATCCACTAAGATATATCGTATAACCTTATACCCACAAACACACACATAAACACACAGTTATATATACATACATATATATATATATAATATATATATATATATATATATATATAATATATATATATACTAATATTATATATACCTGTATAATATATATATACATATGTAGATATATATATATATAATATATATATATATATATACCTGTATATATATATATATATATATTATATTATATATAACATAATATATATCTATATATACGCTATATATATATATATATATATACATATGTATAGTATATATACCAGTGTATATATAGTGTATAATATATATATATTGTTATAAGTATTAATATAGTTTATTATATTTATATTTATATATATATATTTATATAAATAAATATACCTGTATATATATGATATATATTAATAATTATATATATATATATATATATATAATATATATATATATATATGCATATATAACTATTTAGTATATGAATATATATATATAATGATATATCTATATTTATATATATATATAAAATGATATATATATATACCTACATACATAACATGTATAATATGTATATATGTATACATGGATATATATATATATAATATATATATAATATATAATTTAATATATATAATATTTATATATATATATATTATATATATATATATATATATATATAATATATATATATATATATATACACTACATTACATATATGTATATAATGTATATATATATATATAATATAATAAATATATATGATATATGTATGTAAATGTATATATATGCCTATATATATATATATATTAATATATAATATATAATATATAAATATATTGTTACATATATATAGTTATACAAATATATTTGATATTATATATTTATATTATATATATAGTTTTATACATATAATATATACATATATTGTTATATATATTATTGATATATATTATAATATATATAATATAAAAATATATATATGTTTGTGTGGTGTGTGGTGTGTGTGTGTGTGTGTGTGTGTGTGTGTGTGTGTGTGTGTCTGTGTGTGTGTGTGTCTGTGTGTGTGTGTGTGTGTGTGTGTGTATACAACTTAAACTTACCGATTATATATTTCCTATCTAGAGAGACTGTCCATTAAGAAATAAACACCAATAGTAAAAGAAACAAAAGGAGATCTACTTAGTCCCTTTTTAAGGTCATCAACAGAATCAGCTCCGATAGAATATTCCGAAAAAGAATCCCAATGAGTCAAACACAACAATCATAAATGGGGGATATTTGGGAATAAATCAACATTGATTTTACTTTCATTCAAATATCTCTTTTACTCTATGATATATATACCTCCCTTCTATTCTACTCAATGATTAGTTGAGAAACTGCCAACCATTCCTGGATGGTCACGGGAAGAATTTGCAGAGAATGCAGGCAGCGCCATAGTGTTCCGCCTGCGGTCGACCCCAGAGTGCAGAGCGGATGCTTCGAATACTTCCGGGGTCTATGAGAATCAACTATGCCTGGAGTTTTATATATGGCTCTATGTGGATCTGGCTGGCTATATATATGTGTATGTACACACACACACACACACACACACACACACACACACACACACACACACACACGCATATATATATATATATATATATATATATAAATATATATATATATATATATATATATATATATATATATATATATATTTATATATATATATATATATATATATATATATATATATATATATATATATAGAGTATAGTATATATATATATATATATATATCTGCGTGGTCTGTGAGTGTGTGTGTGTGTGTGTGTGTGTGTGTGTGAATATACATACATATATAAATATATATATATATATATATATATATATATATAATATATATATATATATGTATATATACATATATGTATATATATATATATATATATATATATATATATATATATATATATATATATGTATATATATGCATATATGTTTATATATATATATATATATATATATATATATATATATATATATATACATATATGCATATATATACATACATATATATATATATATATATATATATATATATATATATATATATATATATATATACATATATACATATATATATACATATAAATACATCGTCGAATTCGGTGGCTCTCTTTATTGTGATAACAACGGTGTAATCTTTCAAGCCACTTTTAACAGGTAATGATTCACATTTATAAAACTATTCTAATATATGAATATAAAAAATGGTGTACAATTCAAGATTAAACAATATCAATGAATGATTTTAAAATACTTTGGTAATTAGATTTTTTTAATGAAAAGGGAATCAGATAACAACACGTCGTAACATAAGTCTAATATTATACAAAATTGAAAGTAGGATTATCAGTAAAATGTCAAAGGATGTCTTTACGGGAGAATATCGTCAAAATAAAGGAAAAAGTAGGTTTCTTCAAAGTGAAAAGGGAAATTAAGTAAATTAAGTGTATATATTTACGTAAATAACAAGAGACATGTATATGTTATAAGATTAACAATATTTCTTTTTTCAAAAAAAAGACAAAAAGCAAAAGTGTGTTTTACACAAAATTATAAGTTTTCAATAGTTATATGAAGTGCACAAAACAG